>NW_006922269.1:701642-703490 GCF_000298275.1 Orycteropus afer afer | reverse complement strand
TGTTCATTTAACAAGGTGATATTGAAAGATTTGTCTTCTATTTCACTTATTCTGTCTTCCATTGATTCTATTCTTCCATTGATTCTATTCTTCTCCTTTATCCATTCAATATGTTATCTATATCTGAAATCTACATTTCTATTTGCTCTTTTATGTGTTTTCTAATTTTTCATTTATTTGTCATTCTGTGCTTTCTTTTATTCCCTAAATTCATGTAGAGTTTTTGTTTTTCCTTTATGTTAATGTTGTCATTGATTTTGTCAGTGTTTTCCTTGATCTGTCTTAATCTCATCAAGGTCCTAAATATAAATCTTCCAAATTTCTTATCAGATAGTTCCAATGTGACTTCTCCCTCAAAGAGGTTTTCTGGTTCTGTATTCTTGTCCTTTGTTTGTACTGTTTTACATTGCTTGTTTGTGTGAACTGGGATTGTCAGTTGTCTCTGAGACATTTTGATGTTGTGTTTATTTTTAACTGGCAATAGTAATTCAGTATTTTTCCCCCATTTATTTATTTTGTTTCAATATATCCAAGCAAGCAAGACTGATGCTATGGTATTTGTTTGTTTGGAACCACTTAGGCATACCACCTGTCTCCTGCTGTCTCCTAGTGGGCATGACTGAGGATGAGAATGCATGTACAGATATCTGTTTGTTGTTCATGTACAGCAGTTGAGGTTGGGTTGGACTAGTATTGGTCATTGTGTATCATTGGTCAGTTGATGTAGAAGCTGGTGAAGGTCCTCACTCGTGGTTGGGGTTACAGGAGGTACAGATGTAGTTGAGTCATGTAGGCATGGTTCTTTTCTGGTTGTCAGACACAGTGTGTTTTCCTCTGCAGTCCTTGTCAAGCGGAGCCAATTATCAGTTTTCTGCCCCAATTGGAAAGACACTTGTTAATATTGAAAATTGCTTTTCCATCAGGCTGATCAATAGTCCACAGCTCAGTTGTCTCCATATTTGTTCAGTTTCTAAATAAATACTAGTAAGTATTTAGCCCACTTGTTTATCTTTCCCTTTGAAGCTCAGGGTGCCAGTATTATCCTCTGTATCTGTTTCAATTTCTATATATATATATATATATATATACATATATTTTTATAGAGGGTATGGATAGCTTTTTTTCATATTCCACCATCTCTCCAGAAGTCCTCCTATTAGTTTATAATTGACATCATAAATCTTGTTCTTCACTTCTCCAGTAGACTTAAAATTAATAAAATATAAAAATGCTTGTTGAGTATGGGATCAATTACTAACAGTTATCAAATCCTTTTCATCTTCCACCTGTGGTCACAGCTACACTACATCTTTCAGCCTACCTTATAGTTAGGATGGCTATTTGATTGCATTCCATCAAAGAAATGTCAGTAAAAGGGATGAGCACCTTAAACATAATCCATCCAGATATATCATGCCATTATTTTCCCTTTTATAACTTTGAAAACAAGCAAAATGTGACACTATGTAGAAGATGATTGACACACAATGTGCTGGAAATTTGGGTCCCTGAATCACTGGGAGAGAGTGCCTGTTGATCAGGAAAAGCAGTTTCAGAATTTAGCTGAATAAGAAAGGTCTAAAAGGCTAATCACTGATAATTAAACATGTAGCTAAGCACACACAGACACACACGTATATATATGTAATATAATTACACTATCTGTATGATAAGTGTAAATATCAAACTATAAACATGAAATTCAATTGCTGATAGGATGCTAAATATTATACTCTTTATATATATATATATATATATATTTGTTGTTGTTGTTTTGTGCCATTGAGTTGGACTCGACTCATAGTGACCCCTCCTTGGGTTGCCGAGGCGGTATCACTATGGAAGTAG
>NW_006922269.1:697730-701122 GCF_000298275.1 Orycteropus afer afer | reverse complement strand
AAAAAAAAAAAAAAAACTAACTTCTGCTACCTGTCATGAATTGTGAGCTGCATAAGACAGACTCCTTTTTAAATGCACCCAAAGGAGTTATATCATTATAAAATCTTTGTCACAAAAATTACAAAAGATGAAGTTTTCTAACATAAAATCTCAGTGAAGATAACTGAATTTTCTGGTATCCTCTGATTCTGAATTTGTAAACTGAATAAGACATACTGCACCTTCCATTATTATGCCCATGAGACTAATTTTCCTTAACTATGTATTTTTTTTTTTTTTTAGTATTAATGATCACTTTTAGAGTCTATAGGCTACACCTTATACCTTGTGAGATGTATAATAAACACTACCAAAATAAGAAAAATCTTTGTAAATTGTAGTGTTAATAAGTACAATTTTGTCCAGCTTAAAATCCTTATTTTTTTCTCCTCAACCTTCAAAGTGTCCCAAGGAGGAAGTCTAAGAGTAAATTCACTGCCACAGTCTCTTAAAGTACCCTGCCTCACTACTTTACTTATTTATTTTTGTGGTTGTTTTTACAATTTTGTGTTAAGTAATGCAAGTAATATAGATCAAGTAAAGGAATCAGATAATATATACATTTGTGTAATGTTTTTTTTTTTTTTTTTTAAAGGAGGCTTTGATTTGACCTAATTTCTCTTGCCAACTGTATCTCTGTTTTTGTGCCTCACTTCTTGATGAATTCAAAAAGAATATATATATGTCATATATATATATGAATCTTTCTCCTTTATGTCTTCTCAATTACTGAACTCTTCTAATAAAATTGCATTTAATTCTTCCTCAGTGACTCACCCTCTTGGACATACACTTGCTTTTATGTCTTTAATAACATGTAACTTCAAGCATTCCTTTATTATTTCAGTTTCTTCACCTCTATTTTAATAACTTATTTTAAAACTTACTTGTTTTCAATCCACTCTACCAATTCCTAAGAATCCAGTCATTTTTTCCCAATTGTCTAAATGTTTAGTCCATTGTTTGTTTGTTTTAATGCCCTTGATTCCTTAAGAAGCTCTGGTGGTATAATGTTTAATGCATTTGACTACTAACCAAAAGGTCAATGGTTCAAACCACCAGCCATCCACAGAAGAAAGATGATGCAATCTTCTCTTTAAAGCCTTGCAACCACTGCCGTGGAGTCACATCTGACTCATAGTGACCACTCCTTGTGTTTCTGAGGCACTAGATCTACAGAAGTAGATTGCCCAAACTTCTGTCCAAGGAGTGGTTGGTGGGTTTGAACTGCCAGCCTCTGATTAGCAGTCTAATGCCTTAGGCACTATGCTACAACCTTGGAAACTTAATGGAAGTTGCTATGAGTCAGACTTGATCAGATAACAGTGGATTTGGTTTGTATTGGTTTTGATTCCTTAAAAAGGTTTTACTGAGAAAATGGTGGAATAAGCAAAAAAATGCACAGAACTTCTTCAACAAAGAAAAAGGGAACCGATTAACACAAATACAGAAGATAATCCAGGAGCCCTGACCTTTGAAGGGAAAGATATAGAAGTGGACTAAACTCCAACTAGTAGAAGAATTTGCATGAAAAAACCAAAAAAGGAGACATATGGAACTGTAGTCTGGCAGTAATTCTGATGGCACAGACAGTTTGGATATTGCCAATGGTGTTAGGACCTAAGAATTAACCTAAAATTGGTCCTGCTAGCCAGGGACTGCATGAAGGACTACACTGGTAGCTGGTGAATAAAAGGAGAAGCAGGAAAGAGAAAGGCAGGCTGATTTGTGGACTTTTGCCTGCCCAGAACGCATAGCCATTTTGAATGTTTACAAGCAGTTTGACCATTTTGGATATTTAAAGTGACAGCATTTTCCCAGATTCCAGAGACTTAAGAATAAGCTCCAGTTGTCAGGAAGCACAAGAACATTCTGGACCCCAGTGACTGAAAGGTTCTAGTATTCAGCTTTCTCTTTCCTCACTGTTCCTATATCCATTTTTTTTTCCCTTTTTCATGGTTACCCAATTCTTTGTTTTTCATTTTGCATCTTTCCCATTTTTTTTTCTTCAATATTCTCTTACCCTACTTTTCTTCTGTCATTGTTCTCTCCTCCAGATATTGCAGGCTTCTATTCTTTTCCCTCTTTTTTTGGGTGTGTGTGTGTGTGATTGTTCTTGTATGTTTATGTGGTGTATTTTTTGTCTGCTTGCTTTTACTTTTTTGATGGTATGTAATTGATGTTTTTGACCAATTAAGTGGGAGACAACAACAGTGCCCACATGACACAACCACACCTGCACCTCTGCAGTTCCACTTACTGAGAGCCACCACTTCCTTCTCTGCCACTGGCCAATGATAAACAACCACCAAGAAGAGCTTAACTCTCCCATACTGCTCTTTATGAATAGTTAACAGAGATCTAAATATAACAACATCACAATGTTTTAGAAACAACAGACCATCACAGCCCACACAAAGAAGCAAGATAAAGTGGTAGAAACAAGGGAGCAGGATACAATCACAGAACACATGCCAGAGGAAGAAGCCACATTGGAACTCCCCAATAAGGGATTCAAAAAATTATTTTTAGATATCTTCAAAGGATTGAGAGACAGATTGAGGAAAACACTAATAAAATTAAGGAAAACACATACAAAACCCTAGAACAATGGTGGAAGAAAAAAATATAAGGAAAAAATGACAAAATAAAGGAAAACTAGAAATAATACAAAATCTACAGATAGAGTTTAGAAGATTAATACTAAATTTTCAGAAATAGATGACACATTGAATGGGCAAAGGAGAAGAATTGTATCAATGGAAGACAGAATTAATGAGTCTGAAGCCAAATACCTGAATACTTCTTTAGGAAGGGATCAATCAGAAAAAAGAAGAAAACAAAATGAAGAAAGCCTAATGCTCATGTGGGATACCATGAAAAGAAATAACCAACCTGTAATTGGAATTCCAGAATAGGAAGAGAAAAATAAAAACCACTGAGAAAATTGTCTAAGATTAGTTGGAAGAGAACTTCCCTGATATGGTGAAAGATGAGACTATATTCATTCAGGAGGTCCAATAAACCCCAAACAGGATAGACTCCAAAAGAAAATCACCAAGACAGACCATCATCAAACTCATCAAAACCAAAGACAAAGAAAGAATCCTGAAAGCAGTACAAGAAAAAACAAAAAGTTACTTACAAAGGATATCCAGTAAGAATAAGCTCTGAGTTCTCAGCAGAAACCATGCAAGAGAGGAGGCAATGGGATGATTTTTAAGACTGCATTCTCTAGAAAAACAAAATCAATAAAGTTTAAATATATGTATATATAGAGAAATTTATCTTAGGAAAATGTCTCACGCACTTATAGAACCTGGCAAGTCCAAAGTTCCTGGATCAAACTTCAA
>NW_006922269.1:695567-697105 GCF_000298275.1 Orycteropus afer afer | reverse complement strand
GCAAATGAGGACAACTACAAACCAAAAAGAGGAAAAAAATAGTGTAGTTACAGAACTTCCAAAGGTGAAGAAGTCAAGAGAATTACAAGATAGAATGGACTGTTCTAAACTCAGGGAGAATTGTAAATCACAGGGTAACCTCAAGAAAAATGATAAACCTTCACATCACAATAAAAAAGAGGACAAACTCAAATATTTAGCAAATACTTAAACAATAGCAACAAAGAAAATGATAACATGACTCCTAAACACAATGAGTTCACAGAAAATTATTTGGAACAAAGCAACCAGCAACACCATGATAAAACACGTAACAAAATAAAAACAACCAATACACTGTTGATAATTCCCCTCAAGTTGCCTTTGACTCATAGTGACCCTATGCACAATAGAACAAAACACCACCTGGTCCTGAGACAGCTCCCTGATTCTTGCTATACGTGAGTCCAGCACCACTGTCACTGTACCAATCCATCTTGTTGAGGGCCTTCCCCTGTTTCATCGACCCTCCACCTTACCAAGCAAGACATATTTCTCCAGGGAATGGTCCCTTCTTACAACATGACCAAAGTATGTGAGATGAAGTCTGGCCATTCTTGCCTCCAAGGAGTATTCTGGCTGCACTTCCTCCAGGACAGACCTGTTAGTTCTTCTAGCAGTTCATGATACTTTCAACATTCTTCATCAACACCACAGCTTAAAAGCATCAATTCTTCTTCAGTCTTCCTTATTCATTTTCCAGCTCTCACATGAATATGAGTCGATTGAAAATACCATGGTTTATGTCAGGCACACCTTAGTCCTCAAGGAAACATTTTTGCTCTTCAGCACTTGAAAGAGATCCTTTGAGGCCGATTTTCCCAGTGCTATATGTTGTCTGATGTCACTTCCATCGGCATCAATTGTAGAACCAAGTAATGTGAAGTCTTTGACAATTTCAATAATTTCTCTATTTATCATAATGTTGCTTATAGGACCAGTTGTGAGGATTTTTATTTTCTTATATTGAGATGTAATCCATACGGCAGACTGTATTCTTCAATCTTCATCAATAAGTTCTTCAAGTCATCCTCACTTTCAGCAAGCAAAGTTGTGTCATCAGCATATTGTAAGTTGTTAATGATTCTTCCTCCAATCCTGATGCTGCATTCTTCCTCATATAGTCTGGCTTCTCAGATTATTTGCTCCACATACAGATTGAATAAGTATGGTAGAAGGATACAACCTTGATGCACTCCCTTCTTGATTTTAAACCACACACTGTTTCCCTTTTTCTGTTTGAACAACAACCTCCTGGTCTATGTACAGGTTCCTCATGAGTAAAATTAAGTGTTCTGGAATTCCTATTCTACTCAATGTTATGCACAATTTGTTAAGATACACAAAATCAAATGCTTTTGCATAGTCACTAAAACACAAGTAGACATCTTTCTGGGAGTTTTGCTAGCATAGAGCCGAAGGCATGTGACTGCTAACCAGAAGGCTGATGGTTCAAACTCACCAGCCAGTCCCAGGAAGGAAGATGGGGCAATCTACTT
>NW_006922269.1:690021-691117 GCF_000298275.1 Orycteropus afer afer | reverse complement strand
GGTACAGACAACAAAGATTAACCCTTTTGCACATACAGTACTGCATTGTTAGTGAAGGCAGAAATGGATACACACATGGATAGATGGATGGATAGGCTGAACTATTGGGTGTACCTATGCAGGGGGGGAGTGTGCCCAAGACCATGTATAGGGTTGGCAGACAATGTTTCTACAAGTGTATTGCTATGTTCTGTAAGAATTCCTAGGTATATAGTAGAACTGACAAGGGACAAGGTTATAGTCACTTCTTGGGCACAGCCAGCTACCAAGAGGGAGCGTGTAGTTGGATGTCTGAGCTTGGGATCATAGTCACAGGGCATATCAAGCTCAACTGGCATGACATACTACACAAAACATTGTTTTGCATCCTACTTTGGCAAGTAGTGACTGGGATCTTAAAAGCTTGCAAGAGGCCATCCAGATGCAACAATAAGTCTCTCCTTGTTCAGAGCAAAGACTATTGAAGAAAACCAAAGATGCATGGAAACAATTAGTCTAAGAGACTGGCACACCATATATTCCTCAGGCTACATGCCTATGAGACCAGAAGAACTAGATGATGCCTGGCTACCACTGTCAACCACTCAGAGAGGGATTTATGTAGGAGATCCTGGGTAGAGTGGAGGACAATGTGGAACAAAACTTAAAATCATTTTGGGGAAAAAACAAAAAGGACCAGTTTTGCTGGTCTGATAGAGAATGACGGAACCACTGAGACTATGGCCGCTAACTGCCCTTCAGATCTGGAATTGACCTCACTCCTCTGGCTTCCAGCCAAACAAAAGACAGGCATATGAGGTGAACATTTACACTAAGTAGATACACTCCTTGGAGAGTACAATCATGGGGGAATAGAAGGGTTGTGTATGCACTGGGAGACAGCTCAGGGGGCAAGAGTGCATGGAGGGAAGGACACAGGTAAGCTGTAACTATAGGGAGTAAGTGGGATGGGAGCTGTTGCCTTGTGGTAAATCGTAGTTAATGTCATGAGACACAGTGTATGTGAACTGTATGGAAAGTGAATTTGCTCTGTATACTTTCACCAAAATCACAATACAAAAAAGTAAAGAAATAGAAAAAAATTGAATAAAAAGAG
>NW_006922269.1:687254-689026 GCF_000298275.1 Orycteropus afer afer | reverse complement strand
CATGCGGACCCAAGAGTCTCTGAGACCTTTCTCAAAATTCTTATATACTGGGAGTAGTCCACACCCCTACGGCAGACACTCAGCTGTTCACAGAAGATTCCACCATGGAGGTGATTACCAGTCTCATCATGAGGAATCACTACATCCAGCTGCCCAGCCACTCAAAACCAGGTCTAGCCAAGTTGACATATAACCTTAACTACCATAGCAACTTATACATTGTTTTACTTCTCTGAGAAAAACAATTCCTTGAATATGCTATCAGCAATCTGCTCTGTCTACCTCCCATTTTCTATAAAACTACTCTAATTAGTCAATTTTCTGCACCACTCCAGCTAATCTGAAGTTCTCCAGATCACCTGACCCTACCCAAGTGATAAATGAAATGGCATGGCCAGCTTCTTTTCTTATCTACCTTAGTTATCTGTAATATCTGAAACAGTTTAACACTCAATTTATTTTAATAAAATTGTATTGAAATATATACCATATATTATAAAATTTACCCTGTTAAAGCACATGATTCAATGATTTTTAGCAAATTTCCAGAGCTGTGTAACCATCACCTTTTAGTAATTTTAAACATTTTCATAAGTTCAAAAAAGAAACTTGTTACTATGATCTTTCTTTCCCATTCTCCTCTTTCCTACAGTGACAATCATAATTTATTTTTTTTATCTCAATGGATTTGCCTAGTATAGATTTCTCATAGAAATAGAATTAAACTATATATGATCTTTTGTAATTCCAATTCGTAATATGGCATAGTTTATTTATCTCTTCATCACTTAATTTGGATTGTTTCTAAATTTTGTCTATTATATATAATGCTGTTATGAATATTTGTGTACAAGCATTTGAGTGAACATACACTTTTTTTGATCTTGAGTATATACCTAGGAGTGAAATTGCTGGGTCATATCCTAATTCTATATTTAACCTTCTGGGAAACTGTCAAACTGTATTCTAACATGGTCATACAATTTTAAGGTTTCAAAGGCAGTGTATGAGGGTTCCAATTTCTCGCATCTATGCAAACCACTGTTATTATCATTCTTTTGTATTTTAGCCATCCTATTCTGTACAAATTGACATTGCAATTTTGGTTTGCACTTCTCTAAAGATAAATGATTTTGCACTTATTTTTATATGCTTTTTGATTATTTGTATATCTTCTTTGGAGAAATATCTATTACAATCTTACAGCAGCTTTGGGGTAAGTTTTGAATTCAAGAAATTCAAGTCCT
This sequence comes from Orycteropus afer afer, assembly GCF_000298275.1. Taxonomy (NCBI): domain Eukaryota; kingdom Metazoa; phylum Chordata; class Mammalia; order Tubulidentata; family Orycteropodidae; genus Orycteropus; species Orycteropus afer. Next base: position 687,779 of record NW_006922269.1, on the reverse strand, counting down.
CCAATTTTGTTTCTTAAAAGTTGGTCTGGTTATTCTGTTTCCCTTGTATTTCCATATTAATTACAGGATCAAATTTCTGCAAATAGGCATCTAAAATATTACAGAGATTTTCCTAGAGTTCTCCAGAAATATAGAACAAGTGAGATCTATCTATCTAACTGTATCTCTACTGCCATCAAGTCAATTCCAACTCATGGAGACACCTTAAGTTTTCCAAGGCTGTAAATATTTATGGAAGCAGACTGCCATCTTTCTCTAACAAGGCAGCTGGTGGATTCAAACTTCTGACCTATTGATTAGCAGCTCATTGCCTTAACCATAGCACCACTAGAGCTCCATCTATTTGTATATCTATATCTATCTATCTATCTATCTATCTATCTATCTATCTATCTATATACCCTATATATAGAGATATGTCATGTGTATAGAGATATATGTAGATTTTTCATATATATAAAGATCTAGATATGTCATATATAGAGATATATAGATATAGAAATGCCATATCTATCTACTGTATAG
>NW_006922269.1:671853-687042 GCF_000298275.1 Orycteropus afer afer | reverse complement strand
TGTGTGTGTGTGTGTGTGTGTGTGATATAGATATAAACATACCTACATTATGAGAGCTCTGGTGGAGTAGTGCCTAAGGCATTAGACTGCTGACCAGAAGGCTTGTGGTTCAAATCTACTAGCCACTCCTCAGAAGGAAGATTGAGCAATCTACTTCTGTAGTGATACCACCTCAGAAACCCAAGGAGGGGGTCTCTATGAGTCAGATCTGACTCAACAGCAGTGAGTTTGAATTTTTTGGTTTATGGTTAGAAACTCTGATGGTGTAGCGCCTAAGGTGGTTGACAGCTATCCAGAAGGCTAGTGGTTCAAATCCACCAGCCACTCCTTGGAAGGACAATTGGGCAATATACTTCCGTCGAGATACCTCCTTGGAAACCCAAGGAGGGTAGACTATAAGGTGGAATCCACTCCAAAGCAGTGAGTTTGGCCTTTTTTGGTACATTATGGCTAGTAGGATTCCTCAGAGAGTCTGTGGGATGTGTGAAAAATTAAATCCTTGGCTAATCGCTGAAAGATTATTGTTTGAACACATTCAAAGACACCTCTTAAGACAGGTCATATGGTGTCCTTCCAAAAGGTCACAGCATTGCAAACCCTATGGAGCAATTCTACTTTGTGCATATGAGGTCACTGTGATTCAGAACTGACATGAGAAAACTAACAACTATATATGTGTATGTGTGTTTCCATACATAGGTATGTATATACTTAAAGGAATTGGTTCATGAAACTTTGTTGTTGTTGTTGTTATGTGCCGTCAAGTTGGCCCCAAACTCATAGCAACCCCTCCTTGGGTTTCCGAGGCAGTATCACTATGGAAGTAGGATTGCCCCACCTTCCTTCTGAGGACTGGCTGGTGGGTTTGAACCGCCAGCCGTCTGGTTAGCAGGCAAGTGTCTTAGCCACTATGCTACCAGAGCTCCCATGAAACTTTAGGGGCTCCAAAATCTCTAGGTCGAGTAGCAGACTGGAGAATCCTGCAAGCTTGTGTCCCTAGATCTGTAGGTAAGATGATGGAAAGAGTTCAGAGTGGAGAGAAAGCAAGTTTTACCAAAATATCTATTTATAGTCTTGTGGCTGAACACCTCCTAAGGAAACTCTCTTTTCATTTGATTGATGGATTACTGTGAAACGACATGTCCTGCTCAACCAAGCCATTACTGTAAAATAACACTCAAAGCCTGTGATACTCACTGCTTGTATCAGATTTCTAGACAGCCAGGGGCCATTGGAAAAAGAGCACCGATTACTAATAATGGGTTGTTCCATAAATATCACTATCTTCTAATCAGAGCCTGAACTCACATGAGCCCATGGAAAGTAGCTTCTATTGTAAAAATCAGAGAGCATACAATTGGAAATGTAACATAATGATCAGTTCCCCCTCAAAAGCTATCTGGGAAAAGATGATGACTCCTCCTTTTTCATCCCAGTTTTTGTTAGAGGTCAGTGACCTAAATGGGAACCTTCCTGGTGTCAATCTTATCCCTGGACAAGTAGGACGACTTAGGTGGACTGTAAGCTTAAGTGTGCCCCATCTGCACCATAGCTAAAGAGACTTAGAAAGCTGCCTGTTCCAGCTATTTTATAACCCCAATCTAAGTGATTAATTATATATTTTTTTATCTTGCTAACAAACATCCTACTGCATTATGTTCCCTTGACTTCCTGAAGAAGAGATGGGGTAGTTAGCTTAGACCTGTATCTTTTTAATCTTGCCAATAAACATCAGGCTTCAGTGAGAGTGGTGGTTTGTTTTCAGACCTAAAGACACCAGGGGGGAGAGGGACAGATAAAAGCATGACCACTTGGATTTTCTGAAGGATTTGCTCCTTACAGTTACATTACTTTAGATTATATTATAGAAGGTTATTACATATGATTACATTATGGAAGAACAACTAGTTTAATGTTTGCTTGAACCACTGGGAATCAGAGCCTAGCCAAGTTTATATATAAAATTAATCATGATAGGGATAAATTGATAGTAGACCAATCTGGAGAGTATGGTGATCTTAACAATATTAAGTTTCTCTTTCTAGAAACATGAAATATTTGTCATTTATTTAGGTCATCTTTAATTTATTTGCATTATGCTTTCTAGTCTTCAGTGTACATATTTTGCATTTCTTTGGTTAAAACTTATTTTGGATGCTATTGTAAATGGAATTATTTATTTCATTTTTATTTTGTTTGTTATGAATTTATAAAAATATAGTTAATTTTTAAATATTGATAGATATCCTGTAAACTTACTGAAATTCTTTACGTTCTAATACTTTGTGTGTGTGTGTGTGTGTTATTCCTTAGAATATATATTTCTATATACATGTTGCTGTCATCTACAAATAGGGATAGTTTTCTTCATAATTTATAATCTGTATGCATCTGTATCCTTCCCTTTATAATTAATTTTTTCTCAAAAAATGTATCTAAGACATCATGTATTTCTTATTTTCCTCCTATGTGTTTTCTAATTTTTCTCCAGGATTTTCTTCTTTATTCAACTCTTAATATTTGATTGATTCAGGTCTCATTTTTTGGTCTTTTTTTTTTTTTTCCCCACATTTTTTTTTTTTGATTTGGGTGAAACTTTACAGAGCAAATTCACTTTCCCTAAGACACTTGACTGCTAACCAGAAGTCTGGTGGTTCAAACCCACCAGAGACTCCTTGGAAGGAAGTTTGGACAATCTATATCCATAATACCACCTCAGAAACCTAAGGAGGGGTCGCTATGAGTTAGCTCTGATTCTCCAGAAAATAACAACATAGCAGTTCACATCACTTTTTCTCATGACATTGACTACATGTTGGTCCTTTTTTAATGTCCATCTATACTTATCACCTTGGTATTCTCATATGCTTTTAAACATCTTACAACTCTTAGACTAATATTTTCTACCCATCCTCTTTCATGGATTCCAGGTGCATATATCCAACTGCATATTTAATATCTTCTCTGATGTGTTTAATATATACATCAAATATAACACATCCACAGCCAAACCCTTCAGTACAAATCTATGAGGGCACCCACAGTCTTCATTAACTCAAATTACACCAGTTCTCCTCTTCGAATTTCTTACACAAACCACCTAGAGTTACACTTGGCTTACTTTTTCTCTTTTCTCATTTTTCATACTCTATTCACTAAGGATTCTTGTTGGCCTTATGTTCAATGTATATCCAGAATTTGATATTATCTCCCCATTTCTACTGCATTCAGCTTGGTCCATGTCAACATTTCTTATCACGATTATTACAATGGCATCCTAAAAACTGATGTGCCTGAGTCCATCTTTATACATTGAACACTGTACATTGGCTGCCTACTTAATTCAGAGGAAATCTAGGTTCTTGATGATCTGGAATCCCTTTAATATTTTTTATTTCTTCACCTATTCCTCTAACCCTCCCTACTGTCCTACATCCTCATTGGCTTCCTTACTAATCTTTGAACACACCAAATTTGCATTTGGGAGTTTGGACAAGTTTTTCCCTTTGTTAAAAATGCTTCTTACCAAAGTAGCCATGCATTACCAAAGCTTTCACCTACTTCAATATTTCTTTTTCATGTATGCCGTTATGGCTGTAATGTCACTCTATTCTCAACACCTCAGTTTATTACTCCATCTCTTCTATCGAATAATCCTGAGTGCTTTTCCCCTGCTTCTCTCTCCCCAAAGCACTTAGCATTTTAAACATGATATATTATTTCTCTGATGTATTTGCCTTATTGTTTATTATCTGTTCCCCACTGGTAGAAGATAAATTATTTGAAAGCACAAATGTTTGCTTATTTTGTTCATGGATGCAGACCCTGTCCTTTCCATAGTTCCTGACATATAATATTGTTCACAAAATAAATGCTGAATAAATGTTGTAAAATACAATAATTGGAGTTAGAAAGAAAGGTTTATATTTCCACTTCTTATTTTTAAGTCAGTTGCAGGGATCCAGGTGAGGAGACATAACTCAGACACACCCAAAGCAGCAGAGTGGGAGAGCAGGAGATAGGGGATTAAAAGACAGGAACCCAGAGAGAGGAGCAGTCAGCCACAGGGGTCCAGGTGAGGAGAGAGAACCCAAGCATTCCCAAAGCAATAGGACAATAGAACAGGAGAAAGGGGATTAAAAACCAGGAAGACAGACAAAGGAGCAGTCAGCCACAGGGATCCAGGTGAGGAGAGAGAACCCAGGCATGCCCAAAGCAGCAAGATGGTAGAGTGGGAGAAGGGGAATTAAAAGGCCAAGAACCAGGACAGAGGAGCAGTCAGCTGCAGGGATCCAGGTGAGAAGAGGGAACTCAGGCATGCCCAAAGTAGCAGGGCATGAGAGCAGGATAAAGTTGATTAAAAGGCCCAGGAATCTGGACAGAGGATGAGTCATCCGCAAGGACCCAGGTGAGGTTGGTATGAGAGGTATCTAACAGAGAGACAAACTTGTCTATTGGTTTGCCCTAAAATGGTGACGTGTTGGTGTGAGTTTTGAGGCTGAGCCACTGATGTTTCAAACCCAGTGGGATGCACATGGTTCACAGGTATCAGCCCAGGTTACAGGCTGAGACAGACTAGGAATAAGGAAGAGGCCATCCACTTCTCCAAGGATTGACCAGGGAAAACCTCACAAATAGCAGTGAAACACTGTTTGATAAATTACCACACAACTTTAGGAATAGTTTGGTTAGGTTAGAAGGCTCTCAAAATAGGACTGGGAAAGAGCTGCATCATCTGAGTAAATCCAGCCTTACTCATATTGATAAGGTAAAGCTTTTGAGACCTCCATTTGCTGATGTGGCACCACTCAAATTGAAAAGAAACAGCTGCAGATATCCATCAATCATCGGAACATGGAATGTACGAAGTATGAATCTAGGAAAACTGGAAGTTATCAAAAATGAAGTGGAACGCATAAATATTGATATCCTCAGAATTAGTGAGCTGAAATGGACTGGTTTTGGCCACTTTGAATCAGACAACCATGTGATCTACTCTGCCGAAAATGACAGTTTGAAGATGAATGGCATGGCATTCATCATCACAAAGGATGCTTCAAGATCTGTCCTGAAGTGCAATGCTGTCAGTGATGGGATAATATCTATACACCTACAAGGAAAACCTGTTAATATGACTGCTATTCAAATTTATGCACCAACCAGCCAAAGATGAGGAAACTGAAGATTTTTATCAACTTCTGCAGTCTGAAATTGACTGAACATGCAATCAGGATGTGTTAATTATCACTGGTGACTGGAATGCAAAAGTTGGAAACAAAGAAGAATCACCGGTAGTTGGAAAATTTGGCCTTGCTGACAGAAATAATGCTGGAACTCTCATGGTAGAATGTTGCAAGACCAATGACCTGTTCATTGCAAACACATTTTTTCAACAACACAAACAGAGGCTGTACACATGGACTTTACCAGATAGAACACACAGGAATCAGATTGACTATGTCTGTGGCAAGAGGTGGTGGAAAAGCTCAATACCTTCAGCCAAAACCAGGCCAGGAGATGATTGTGGAACAGACCATCAACTACTCATATGTAAGTTCAACTTGAAGTTAAAGACAACTAAAACAAGTCCAAGAGAGCCAAAATATGATCTTGAATATATCTCTCCAGAATTTAGAGATGATCTAAAGAATAGATTTGATGCATTGAACACCAATGACCAAAAACCAGAAGAATTGTGGGAGGATATCAAGAACATTATCCATGAAGAAAGCCAGAGATCACTAAAAAGATGAGAAAAGAAGAGAAGGCCAAAATGGATGACAGAAGAGACTCTGAAACTTGCCCTTGAGTGGAGAGTAGCTAAAGCCAATGGAAGTAATGACAAGGTAAAAGAGCTGAATAGAAGATTTCAAAGAGGAGATCGAGGAGAGAAAACCAGTTACTACAATGAAATGTGTAGAGACCTGGAGTTTGAAAACCAAAAGGGAAGAACAAGCTTGGCATTTCTCAAACTGAAAGAACTGAAGAAAAAAATTAGGTCTCAAGTTGCAATATTGAGAGATTCTATGGGCAAAATATTGAATGATGCAGGAAACATCAAGAGAAGATGGCAGGAATACACAGAGTCACTGTAGCAAAAAGAACTAGTTGATCTTCATCTATTTCAGGAAGTGGCATATGATCTAGAACCAATGGTACTGAAGGAGGAAGTCAAAGCTGCAATGAAAGAATTGGCAAAGAACAAGGCTCCAGGAATTGATGGAATACCGATTGAGATATTTCAACAAATGGGTGCCCCATTGGAGGCACTCTCTCAGTTATGCCAAAAGATTTGGAAGACAGCCACCTGGCCAACTGGCTGGAAGAGATCCACATTTGTACCCATTCCAAAGAAAGGTGATCCCACAGAATGTGGAAATTATAGAACAATATCATTAATATTGCACATAAGTAAGATCTTACTGAAGATAATTCAAAAACGGTTGCAGCAGTATATTGACAGAGAACTTCCAGAGGTGCAAGCTGGATTCAGAAGAGGACGTGGAACAAGGGATATCATAGCTGTTGTCAGATGGATCTTGGCTCAAGGCCAAGAATACCAGAAAGATGTTTACTTGTGTTTTATTGACTATGCAAAGGCATTTGATTGTGTAAATCATGACAAATTATGGATAACATTGAGAAGAATGGAAATTCCCAAACACTTGATTGCACTTATGAGGAACCTGTACTTTGACAAGGAGGCTGTTGTTTGAACAGAACAAGGGGACACTGCATGGTTTAAAATCAAGAACGGAGTGTGTCAGGGTTGTATCCTTTCCCCACACTTATTCAATCTATATGCTGAGCAAATAATCTGAGAACCTGGACTATATGAAGAAAAATGTGGCATAAGGATTGGAGGAAGAATCATTATCAACCTGAGATATACAGACCATACAACTTTGCTTGCTGAAAGTGAGGATAACTTGAGGCACTTACTGGTGAAGGTTGAAGAATAAAGTCTGCAGTAGATTATGTCTCAATATAAAGAAAACAAAAATCCTCACAACTGGATCAATGAACTGCATCACAATAAATGGAGAGACGATTGATGTTGTCAAAGAATTCATGTTGCTTGTTTCTACAATCGATACCAATGGAAGCAGCAGTAAGGACATTAGACACTGTGTAGCACTTGGAAAGTCAACCGTGAAGGAACTATTTCAAGTGCTGAGGAGCAAGGATGTCTCCTTGAGGACTAAGGTGTGCCTGACACAAGCCATGATATTTCCAATGGCCTTGTATGCACGTGAGAGCTGGACAATGAATAAGGAAGACCGGAGAAGAGTTGATGCTCTTGAGTTGTGGTGCTGGCAGAGAATGCTGAAAGTACCATGGACTGCTAAAAGAACTAACAGATCTGTCCCAGAGAAAGTGCACCAAAATGCTTCTTGGAAGAAAGAATGGCCAGACTTGTCTCACCTATTTTGATCATGTTGTCAGAAGGCACCATTCCCTGGAGAAGGTTGTCATTCTTGCTAGGGTGGAAGGTCGACGAAAGAGGGGGAGGCCTTCAATGAGACAGATTGACATGGTGGCTGCAGTGATGGGCTCAAATATATCAGGGATCATGTAGCTGGCGCGGGATTGGGCAGTGTTTCATCCTGCTGTGCATGAGGTCTGCATGAGTCGGAAATGAGTCGACGGCACCTACCAACAACAACAACATTTTGCTTAACTTGTATCTGTCATAATGTTATTATTATTATTTTTTTTTAATAATAATGTTCTTAGAGGTTTTTTTTTTTTTTAAATGGAATTTATTTATTTATTCGCAATGATCTCCCCATAATCTCTGAAAAAGAAGAAAACACTATCTTGAATGTGTATAACATACATGATAAAGTCACTTAAAAATTCCATCAAATCTTCATAAGGTCTGTGAAATGATTGGACTGCAACCTAGGATATATATACCAAGATAATTTATAGATGTAAGGTTTTAAAAATGTGACATGGTACTTTGTAAATCTAATGACAGTGATTTTATTGTTATACTTATTAAAATATATTCATTATAAGAATCAAGGAGAAACAAAACAAAACATTATTGAGCCATAGCATTAACTAGGTTTTTATGTATTTAAGAAATCATTTAGTATGTTTTCATTTAAAACCCAGCATATTTGTAATGAGCTTTTATAAAGTTCCAAGAACTTTTCTATTTTGTAAATATTAAAATAAAATAATAATAGTACAAGTAGGGCAAGATAGCTCTCCTCATGAAACATCTAACATTTAAAAATGAATGGAAATATGACTACAATAAAATATAAAAGAATTGCAATAACTAACAATTAATTATTGTTATCAAAACCATTTTTAAAATAGGAAACCACTAACATTCCATTTACATGTATTTATGAGAGCTCTGGTAGCATAGTGCCTAAGGTACTTCACTGCTAACCAGAAGGCTGGAAGTTCAAAACCACCAGCCACTCCATGGAAGGAAGATGGGAAAATCTACTTCCATAGTGATACTGCCTCGAAAACCCAAGGAGGGGTCACTATGAGTCAGGTGCAACTTGACAGCACATAACAACAACAACAACAGGAACATACAGTACTAACAGATGAATTCCTGAAGGGTTGCATACATTTTATTGGAGAAAAGCAAAACCAGTGCTTTTAAGACTTCACATGTAGTCCAGGGACTGTTTATTCACTTTAAAATTTCTCACTGAGACTACAGTATTGTGCTGCCTACTCTTCAATGCCTAAAAGCAGTTACTTCATACATACTCTGTCCAGTTTCATAGTTGTCTATGCCTGGAGGGTTAGTCCAATACCAATTAGTCCATCATGGATAGTAGTAGAAGCATTTTTTTTTTTCATATATTAAAATGTTATATAATATTATCTTTGCATAATTACATTTTCTACAATTTTAAAATCATTTTTGAAATATTGAATAGCCATAGGAAATGTGTATGTTTTTTAATTAGCAAATTTTATGAATTGCATATTGTTTTGTAGGAATGTCACTCTAGTGACCATTTGAGAAGCTGTTGAAATTGTAGAGACAAGTAATGATGAGGATGTGAGACATGAGTGTAGTTTTGTAGAATTGAGAAGAACTAGACAAATGCTCAATACTGTAATATGGAAATACAATTTGTCATTTCCACTACATTTCACTATATCTGATATATATAGCTTTGGTGATTCTGAGATGCCCCAAGAAGGGACTGCAATTGTCACAATACTATTTATTTTAATATAGACCATCAATTTGTAAACTCAGCTCATCACACTGACAGTTTTAAAATCTCCTTGGATTCCAAATCTATTAGAAATATTTTGCCTGTCCTGATGCTGTTCCATGAATCTATATATTGCAAGTTCTCTTTACAGCCTAATTAGAGAAGTAATATTCACAAAGGCCCAGGGTTCAAATCAATAGAATAAGAACACTATAATTTGTTTCACTGGGTAATATGGTTGAGTCATAATCAACAGTCAAAAAGTCACAGTTGGAACTTTTTCCAATGACAGGTTAATACCCGGCAGATTGGAATTTAAGATAGATAAGACACTCTACTGAAGTAAGAAAGTGAGCAGGTCATTGAACAGTATATAATTAAGGTTTGGGCTATGAGTGCTGACAAATGAAGATATGAGTCCACTACTTTCTAGAAAATTAGAAATCAGGGCCCATGATTTTTCTTCCCAGATACTATCATGGTGTTCAATCCATAGTAGGCAGTTAAAATGTTGTTCCTGAATATGAAATGAATATTCTTCATTCTTCCAAAAAATAAAAAAGCTCAATGAGAGACTAAAATCACATTACTGGAAATTAATATTAATCTATTATTAGATTAAAGGTAGAATAGTGTCTAAGGCACTTAACTGCTAACCAGAAGGTTGGCAGTTCAAACTCACCAGCCACTCCTCGGAAGGAAGATGGGCAATCTTCTTCCATAGTTATACTGCCTCGGAAACCCAAGGAAGGGTCGCTAAGACTCAGGTCTGACTCAACAGCACATAACAACAACAACATTATTAGATTAAAGTCACATTATTAGAACATTTTCTTAATTGTTCTTCCACACATCACACATCCATGTAACACATATCAAATATGTTGGATTATATTTGGGATCACTCAAAATGTGTTTCTGTGACTGAAAGCCATGCTTACTTACAATCATCCTTTTACATGACAAAGATATTTGCTTTTTGAACTGAAAAACATTTCCCTTGGAGTACTGTAAAGGGTCATCTTTCTGGGTGGAGGAGTATACTCTAAGAGTGGATCTTAGAGTCATAGTCATGGGTCCACTCTTATATCTCTCTTATCTGCAAAGCATGTCATTTTCTCTGATACAAAGTTTAGTATAATGTGGTGGGGATAGATAAAACAATCTTGGAAATATTGAGGTTGGGTAGGCAGATCCATGTCTATTTCTTAAAAATAAACCTTTGGTCCTGGCCACCAAGTTGTTTGATTTCCCCGAGAAATGATGTCATATCCTCTTATTGGTCTCTGACGCTGTCTGTTTTAACTCTGGACTCTAGCTGTGGTGTAGGTAGTAGAAGTCCACAATGTTGGGCCCCATTATCTCCTGCATCACCAAGGCCGTTTCATTTTTGTGTTCATTTTACCACTCTTACAATTGCCTATTACAAAAGCTTGCTAAAGTCCACTTGTTTGGTCATTTTCACTGCTTTTTGGTTTGGTGCTTCTTCAGAAGTGAATGTATTCTAGTGTTTGATAAGATATGACACAAAAATCTTAATACATACTTCATATATCATATACCTCTATCTTTTTGCCTCAATATTGCAATTTTTCTTTTTATTTCCAGAATTCTGTACAACTTCCCAGGCCATTTGTTGCTGTCATTGCCTCTAAGTTTACTCTCTTCTAAGAACACTGCTCTGTCTATACAGAGTGCATGATAAGGTACAGCCTCTGAAGCTATACCTATTAGGAGGATCATCTCTTGTCACTGTATTTGAAGGCCAACAATGTGTGATTGCATATTGCTATGTTGATTCATTTTTGGCTTGTACCTTTGTACCAAGCCAAGTGATCAGTGAATCAAACTAAAGATTTGTTCTCATCTTTCAAATGATTATAAGGAAATACCTTAAAACATGAGCTGAGGGAGGAACACTGGCACAACAAAGATGAGTATCATGAGCATCTAAGCGACCTGCGTATGTGTCCTGTGTGTGTACTCTATCACTGATTGTGATGCATCCCAGATGTACTGCTTCCTCATCTAATCCATCTTATTAGTGATGATTTGCAGAATGTCCAGATGGTCCAGATCTCATCTCACTAAAATATGATGGAGTTGGGAGAGTTATCACAGCACTGGAACATAACTGTGACTGTAAAATTTTGTTTATTTTATGTTAATGTGAACTAGTTATAATTATCTTTTCTATAGGGATATAAATACATTTGTATTTATACAATAAATCAGTGGTTGCATACCCAATAATTGCAGTCATATAAATCTGCTTTAGCAAAGGTGCCACATCTCTCACAGTGATTGAGATTAAAGTTTCAACTTGCTTCATCTTGCAATAGTCTATGTTCCACCTCCAGCATCCATACTATTTCTTCATGACACAGAATGGTCAATTAAAGTAGATATGAAAGAACATTCTACCACTATCTCTAAAATCATTAAGGGTACCATTAGTTTTTTATAAGTTTCTAAGGTATGCAATATTGTTTGTGACTTTTTAAAATTTTTCCTCCAAAGAGATATTTCAGAAGATTTTTCTTATACTTTCCTACTCTTCAAAGACTTTCCTCTTACTTCATAGACTAAAGAAACATTGTAATAACACATTGTAATAAAATGACTACCAGGTGACCACTGTAATGTCTGTAAGTCAAAACAAGACCAGAACTCTGTCTATTACCTAATGCAAACACACTCCCACACACATATGCCCTGTTAGATCACATTCCTAACATGTAAAGAGGCATAAAGGCATGGTGATGCTCTAGGACTCCTGATATTGATTCCAAAATAGAGCTTGTATCTGACATTCCTCAACATGAGGAGAATCTTCTGATTTTCACCTACCATTACCATAGAAAATGACCAAAAGTCTCTTTGGTGAGGGACTCCTGAATGCCATAGAGTCTATTTTGACTCAACAACAACATACTGCCATCGAGTCAGATCTGACTCATAGCCACCCTTCTTTGGATTTCCAAAGCAGTATCACTATGGAAGTAGATTACCCAACCTTCCTTCCGAGAAGTAACTGGTAGGTTTGAACCACCTGCCTTCTGTTTAGCAGTCAAGTGCCTTAGGCACTATGCCACCAGAGCTCCTATTTTGACTCATAGTGGCCCTATATGATAGAGTAGAACTGGCCCATAGGGTTCTCTAAACTGTAATTGTTAGGAGAACTGATCAGCAGATCCCTCCTTCCACACAGCCATTGGGTGTATTGAACTGCTGACATTTCAGTTAGCAGCTGACTTAAACATTGCACCATAGGACTGCTTAGTGAAGGACTAGGGACTCAATTTTTGTGTATACTAATCATTAAACCATAGGTTTTGCATAATCCTTCCACTGGAGCACAATGCTACCTCTGCAGGGCATAACTTCCATGTCTGAGAACTGGCTCAGCTCCTAAACTAGCCAAGTGATCATGACTTTTTAATGGGCCAACTGTCTTCAGACCACTTTTCAGACATACTTTGATTTCTTCTGTTGGCAAAAATATAATAGTAACTTTCTTTGCTACCCATCTATGTTTTCCCTAGGAATATTGTGTTCTATTACTATAGTCAAGGAGCTCTGGTGGAGTAGTGTCTAAGACATTTGACTGCTAGCCAGAAGGTTAGGGGTTCAAACCCTTCAGCTACTCTCTGGAAGGAAGACTGAGGAGTCTACTTTGGTAAAGATTTTTTGCCTTGGAAACCCAAAGGAGGTTGCTATGAATTGGAATTGGCTCAATGGCAGTGAGTTTTTTTTTTTTTTTTTTTAATCACCACCGTCATAACTCTATGCAGATTAGTCTTCTTGGTTGTCACTCAAATCTTGGCCATCATTTCATTATAATGGTGTTGATTACATCTCTCGTGGTTATTAAGCAACAATGTCTGACCTCTAATATCTTCTTATTAGTGGGCCAGATTTTTAACAGGTCTCAAGGAGAGTAATATTCTCAACAGTTCATTGCTTAGGACAGTGATAATTCTGTGAAACTCTATTGTTTTCTGATCACATGTAGTGTATCCAATCCAGCATGCCTGAACTTTGCTTTCACCATCTGTCAGACAAGTGTGGCATTTCATCTTTACTCGTTATGAACCATCACTTTTTCATCGTTCTACAAGATTTCCACCTAGTGATTTTGGTCACCTTTTGGGCTTTTTCCTGGAAAGTTACAACCTGTGATTTTGGAGAACACTCTCATGTGTAATTGTGTATTCCATTCCTCTTGACAAGGTGCCCTCAGAATTTAATATCATGCATAATCCCCAGGCTTCTACCTAAAACTCACAGCTACACACCTTTCAGGTCCTTTGGCATATAATCTTATTTCTCACTTATAATGTCCATTTTATTTCCAGGTAGGTTATGCTATGAATTAACCCTAACAAGATCTACTGGCCAGGAAAGGACATAAGGGCAGAGCCTCAGGTGGTTTTGTACTGTGTCGGTATGACTAAACTGAGATTATGTCTCCTTATATTTTACTATACTTGGTCCTGGGTTCATTTTGGTCAAAATAAACAAATGTAAGCAATTTAGTATGATGAAATGAACCAAAAAAAAAAAAAAATACTCATTGCCCTCGAGTCGGATTTCACTAATAGTGACCCCTCCTTGGGTTTCCGAGGATGTATCTCTATGGAAGTAGATTGTCCAATCTTCCTTCTAAGAAGTGCCTGGAAGTTTTGAACCACCAGACTTCTGGTTAGCAGTCAAATGACTTAGGCACTACGCCTCCAGAGCTCCCCAAGTGGAAGTGAAGTAGCAGTTAGCATGAGATGAAAGTGAAACAGTAGAAACTTTGCTATCTGATGGTTATCATTGCTGAGAGGTGGTAAAGGACTGACACTTAGCTGTCATAGGTTCTATTTTGTCCTCACACTCTCCAACTCTATTTGCTAGTATACCATCTCTCCTTTATTTCTGCAGACCAAGCTGACCAACAGTGATCCCAAGTACACCAACAGATGCTTTGCTATCAATTCATAGAGTTATTAGCCTCAAAAATATCAACAAACTGCCATAATTTTCTGAAACTGTCTGTCAGAATTCCACTTCAGTAGCTGGATATGCCTGGCTTTCTATAAGCTTCAACTCATTCAACAGCTTCAAGTCTGATGCTTGACTGTTCTCTGATAGTTTTTTTTCCAACATTTCTTGTTGGCTTCACCAAGAATTGTGTGATAAGCTTTAATCTTTATAATAATAAAAACAATATAAAGTAATTTATTTATAATATAAATTAATTATTGCATACTATTCAAGTAGTACACTTCTCTATTTGAATGCCTCTGATACAGTGACAGTGTCCCTTTTTACTGAATTAAAAAGTGATGTAGGAGTTTTAGTGTAGCATAATAATTGAGAATCTTATACCAACTCCCCTTGTCTTTAATTATTATGCTAATCCTGGCCATATACTTTAGGTACTTCAGGACTCCACTTAATTTTCTGTTAGTTTTGAAATTCATTGCAAGTGCTGTCATGTGAGCTTTGAACAGGGTATTTCACAGGAATTTGAATCAACAGACCTTATTTTCCTGCAAGTGTGCAGAACAGGCAAATGTCTCCTGGGGGTCAAAAGAAGCTACTGAGGATAGTACCCTTCTCTAAATTTCTTTGCTCTATTATTTCCAAGCCCTTGTGGTTCTTCTAGCATTGGGATCAATCTGCTCCAACCAAAGTAGATGATTGTTATATTTCATCTGTTTTTCTACTGTTGTACTGAATAATCACCTGCTACCACTATTACATTATACTTAAAATAAGTTTAATTTGATATATGTTAGATAAATACTCTTATAAAATACCAAGTACCTGGTTGCGGTGTCGTAAATTATTTTAGTGTGGCTTCTCTACCCATAAGTTTTTGTAAACTCCAAGGTGGGATTTTCTATGAGCAACTGAGGAGCTCCTGATTGCTGAAGCTACCCACCTGGGTTATTTCTGTTGGGCGTGGCACAATACAATGTTCTGGGAGGTT
>NW_006922269.1:670191-670699 GCF_000298275.1 Orycteropus afer afer | reverse complement strand
TATATTGGCAGAGAACTTCCAGAGGTGCAAGCTGAATTCAGAAAAGAACATGGAACAAGTGATATCATAGCTGTTGTCAGATGGATCTTGGCTCAAGGCAAAGAATACCAGAAAGATGTTTACTTATGTTTTCTTGACTATGCAAAGGCATTTAATTGTGTGAATCATGACAAATTATGGATAACATTGAGAAGAATAGGAATTCCTGAACAGTTGATTATACTCATGAGGAACCTGTACCTTGACCAGGAGGCTGTCGTTCGAATGGGACAAGGGGACACTACATGGTCTAAAATCGAAAAGAGAGTGCATCAGGGTTGTATCCTTTCCCCACACTTATTCATTCTATATGCTGAGCAAATAATCCAAGAAGCTGGACTATATGAAGAAAAACATGGCATAAAGATTGGAGAAAGAATCATTAACAACCTGAGATACACTGATGATACAACTTTGCTTGCTGAAAGTGAGGATGACTTGAGGCACTTACTGATGAAGGTTGAAGAAT
>NW_006922269.1:662652-670091 GCF_000298275.1 Orycteropus afer afer | reverse complement strand
GGCCTTGCAGTAATAGGCCTTGGGTTACTGCTGGTAATCCTGTCTTCCTCTTGTCGGATTAGAGGAGGTCAGAACATGTGGCCTCCTTGCCGTTTTTGTACTGGTTTATAAAAAGACAAAAAATGACATACACATATTCACAAATTTGGAAGTATAATTCACACTAGTTAAAAACATATTAAAAATTAGATATAATTTTCCAGGCCATGATTTTAATAAGTAGAACCATGTCCTTGAAATAAGGAATTTTTATTATGTTTCTGAAAATATGTATTATTTTTAACTGCTGAATTCAACATCATTCTAATGAGAGAAGTCAGTGGCAGGGATCCAGGTGAGGGATGGGAACCCAGGCCACACACCACAAGCAGCAAGGTGGAAAAGTCAGGGAAAGGAAAGGAAAAGGCCAAGGGAACCAGGATAAAGTGAGGATGCAGCCGCAGGGATCCAGGTAAGGGGAGGTTGGGGCAGTTTCAAACAGCTAAGGGAGACAAATTTGTCTGTCGGTTTGTCCTTCTGTGGTGACATGTTGCTCTGAGCCTTGAGGCTGTGCCACTGATATTTCAAACCCAGCAGGGTGTCTATGGTGCATGGGTTTCAGCGTGGCTTGCACACTGACACAAACTAGGAAGAAGGAAGAGGCCATCCACTTCTCAAAGAATTCATCAGTGAAAACCTTATGAATAGCAGAGAAACACTGTCTGATACATTACTGTGCAACTTTATGAATAGTCTGGAAACTTTGTCCAGTACAGAGGAGCAAGATGAGTCACCTAGGTTTGAAGGCTCTCAGTATATAACTGGGAAAGAGTTGCATCATCAGAGTAGGACCAACCTTGCTGATATGGATAGAGTAAAGCTTTGAGACTTCCATTTACTGATGTGACACAACACAAATTGAGGAGTTGCAAACATCTATTAATAATAGGAACATGGAATGTATGAAGTATGAATTTAGGAAAATTAAGAGTTGTTAAAAATGAAATGGAAAGCATAAAGATTGATATCATAGACATTAGTGAGTTGAAATGGACTGGTTATAGCCATTTTCAATCAGACAACCATATGATATACTATGCTTGGGATGACAATTTTAAGAGGAATGGTGTGGCATTCATCATCACAAAGGATGTTTGAAGATCTGTCCTGAAGTACAATGCTGTCAGTGATGGATAATATCCATGTGCCTACAAGGAAGATCAGTTAATATGACTATTATTTAAATTTATGTACCAACTACCAAAGCCAAACATGATGAAATTGAAGATTTTTATCAGCTTCTACAGTTTGAAATTGATGGAACATGCAATCAGGATATGTTACTTATCACTGGTGACTGGAATGCAAAAGTTGGAAACAAAGAAGAATCACCGGTAGTTGGAAAATTTGGCCTTGATAACAGAAATAATACTGGAAATCACATAGTAGAATTTTGCAAGACCAACAACTTATTCATTGCAAATACCTTTTTGCAACAACACAAATGATGGGTGTACACATGGACTTCACCAGATGGAACACACAGGATCAGATTGACTACATCTGTGGCAAAAGTAAATGGAAAAGCTCCATATCTTCAGCCAAAACCAGGCCAGGAGCTGATTGTGGAACAGACCATCAACTGCTCATATGCAAGTTCAACTTGAACTTAAAGTAAACTAAAACAAGTCCACAAGAGCCAAAATATGATCTTGAATCTATCCCTCCTGAATTTAGAGACCATCTACAAAATAAATTTGATGCATTGAACGCCGATGACCAAAAACCAGAAGAATTGTGGGGATGATATCAAGAACATCATACATGAAGAAAGCAAGAGGTCATTAAAAAGATGAGAAAAGAAGAGAAAACCAAAATGGGTAAGAGAATAGACTCTGAAACTTATCCTTGAGTGGAGAGTAGCTAAAGCAAATGGAAGAAATGACAAGATAAAAGAGCTGAAAAGAAGATTTCAAAGAGCAGCTCAAGCAGACAAAGCCAACTACTATAATGAAATGTGCAAATACTTGGAGTTGGAAAACCAAAAGGGAAGAACATGCTCAGCATTTCTCAAGCTGAAAGAACTGAGGAAAAATAAATAAATAAATAACGCTCAAGTTGTAATATTGAAAGATTCTATGGGCAAAATATTGAATGATGCAGGAAACATCAAAAGAAGGTGGAAGGAATACACAGAGTCACTGTACCAAAAAAAAAACTGGTTGATCTTCATCCATTTCAGGAGGTGGCTTATGATCTAGAACCAATGGTATTGAAGGAAGAAGTTGAAGTTGCAATGAAGGAATTAGAATTGGTGGAATGCTCATTGAGATATTTAGATATTTCAACAAACGGATGCCCACTGGAGGCACTCACTCGGTTATGCCAAGAGATTTGGAAGACAGCTACCTGCCCAACTGACTAGAAGAAGTCCATATTTATACTCATTCCAAAGAAAGGTGATCCCACAGATCGTGGAAATTATCAAACACTATCATTAATATTGCATGCAAGTAAGATCTTATTGAAGATAATTCAAAAACACTTCCAGCAGTATATTGACAGAGAACTTCCAAAGGTGCAAGCTGGATTCAGAAGAGGATGTGGAACAAGGGATACCATAGCTGTTGTCAGATGGATCTTGGCTGAAGGCAAAGAATACAAGAGATATTTTTACTTGTGTTTTATTGACTATGCAAAGGCATTTGATTGTGTGGGTCATAACAAGTTGTAGATAACATTGAGAAGAATGGGAATTCCAGAACATTTAATTGTACTGATGAAGAACCTGTACATTGACCAGGAGGTTGTCGTTCAAACAGAACAAGGGGCCACTGCATGGTGTAAAATCAAGAAGGGAGTGTGTCAGGGTTGTATCCTTTCCCCACATTTATGCAGTCTATATGCTGAGCAAATGTTCTGAGAAGCTGAACTATATGAAGAAAAATGTGGCATTGGGATTGGAGGAAGAATTATTAACAACCTGAGATACACTGACAATACAAATTTGCTTGCTGAAAGTGAGGGTGACTTGAGGCATTTATTGACAAAGATTGAAGAATACAGTCTGCAGTATGGATACGTCTCAAAATAAAGAAAACAAAAATCCTCAAAACTGGACCAATAAGCAGCATCATGAAAATTGGAGAAAAGATTGAGGTTGTCAAAGAATTCACGTTGCTTTGTTCTACAATCAACACTGATAGAAACAGCAGTCAGGAAATTCGATGACATATAGCACTGGGCAAGTAGGCTGCAAATGACCTCTTACAAGTCCTGAGAAGCAAGGATATCTCTTTGAGTACTAAGGTGAGCCTGACACAAGCCATGATATTTTCATTCGCCTCATGCATGTGAGAGCTGGACAGTACATAAGGAAGACTGAAGAAGAGTTGATGCTTTTGAGTTGTGGTGCTGGCAAAGAATACGAAAGTACCATAGACTACTAAAAGAACTAACAGATCCGTAGTGGAGGAAATGCAGCTGAAATGCTCCTTGGAAGCAAGAATGGCCAGACTTTGTCTCACCTACTTTGGTCATGTCAGAAGGGACCATTCCATGGAGAAGGATGTCATGCTTGGTAAGGTGGAGGGTCCACAGAAGAGGGGAAGGCCTTCATAGAGGTGGATTGACATGGTGGCTGTGATGATGGGCTCAAGTATAACAAGGATCATGGAGCTGGCATGAGATGGAGCAGTGTTTCATTCTGCTGTGCATAGGGTTGCTATGAGTCAGAAATGACTCAACAACACCTAAAAACAGCAACAACTAACTTTAGGTTTGAAAAAATATCTAGCTAAACCAGAAATCATCATTAAGTAACAAAGGTGATTTCAAATTGATGGAGAGAGTGTATTGAAGATTACAGAACTATCAAGCTGAGATGGAAGGGCAAAATAATCATGATAGAAAAGTCATAGAGAAGTGGGAAAAGATTACTGATTAATCCACAGGAAAAGCATAAAACATTTCAATGACAAGATCATTATAATTCTATTGCTATTTGATCACAACACATCTCTCTTTTCTTTAGCAACTTACACAGGCATTTACTTTAAAATAAGTCATAAATAATAATATAAAACTCCAACCAAACTTGTTGCTATTGAGGTGATTCTGACTCCTCCAGACCCCATGTATTACAGAGTAGAACTGCTCCATAAAGTTTTCTTGGCTGTAATATTTACAAAAGCAGATCATTAGCTCTTTTTTTTTTTTTTTTCCCCCATAGCACTACTGGGTGGGTTTGAACTGTTAACTCTAGGGTAGTAATTTAGAGCAAACCATATGCAAACTGACAGATGCTTACTACATATGTCTTTAGAACTTTGGCTGTACTTCCTCCAAGACAGACCTTTTCTTTCTCTGGCAGTCCATGGAATGTTCAATATTCTTCATCAACACAATAATACAAATTCATCAGTTTTACTGCAGTCTTCCTTATTCATTGTTCTGGTTTCACATGACTTTGAGGCCATTGAAACTACTATGGCTTGGTTCATGGGCAATTTAATCTTGAAAGTTACATCTTTGCTCTTTAATACATTAAAGAGGTGTTTTGCAGGAGATTGCCGAGTGTAACATGACATTTGATTTTGTGAGTCCTGCCTCCATGGGCATCGATTGTGGAATGAAGTAAAATGAAATATTTTGCAACTTCAGACTTTTCTTCATTTATCATGATGTTACTTAATGGTCCAGTTGTGGCGACTTCCATTTACTATATACTGAGATGTGTAGTATTTGATCTTCATCAGTAAGGATTTCAAGTCCTCCTCACTTCCAGCAAGCAAGGTTGTGTTATCTGCTTCAACTAAAAATTGCATAAACTTTTATAACAGATCCTATGATCATTTTGTAAACATAATTGTTTGCATATAATTCTGTATTCCGTATCTTTCTGAAGAGTAAGACCTAAATTTCATCGTCATTTTCTTGGTGTCAACATATTGACAAATTAGGAAGCTTACAAAATGAAGAAAATGGCAAACAAGATTTAACTGTTACAACTTTGCATTTTGTAATTTTTCTAAACTTTCTAACAATGCATGAATATTTCCAATGGTTTTTACATGAGAGTGAAAACAGTTTAGCATGAGCAAGAAAAATATATAAACTGTAGTAGAGTGTGAGGAAGCTAAGCATTCATCTAATGACTTCATCCCCAATTGATTTTAGTATAGACTCCACTATATTGTTTAAAATGAAGTATTTTCCTCAAGTATTACTCAAAATATGTATGCTTTCTTGTTTCTCTGCTACTTCTTTCTCCCATCTAAAATCCTAATGCAGACTATTATTGTTTGCTAATTGGTATTTATTTTCTTGAATTATTTAGGCGACAAAGATGAACTCTATGACATTTTAAGATCACTTTGCAGCATATTTACAAGAAGGAAAGGAAAAAAAAATTTAGAAATTTAAAAGAACAAGCAAAACTTTCCATGTATATACAGATTCCTGTGTAAGCTTATAATTTTAAGAAAGAAAAGTGTGTTTTGTGCTAAAATTTCAAGAGTTGAAATAAAAGAGCAGTATTATAATCTTTAAAACACTCCAGATGCTTATTTTGTTGGTTTAATTTAAATCTGGGTATTCATGGACATTATCACTGGCTAATTTGGCTTTATATCCTATGAAAAATAAAAATAAAACTTGGACTGCGAAGTTTCCATAGAGATTTTGCGAATTGCCAGAAACCAACTTCTCTTTAGAGAGCTTGCCTTATCACAATATTTCACCTGAAAGTGTAAATATTAAAACATACAAATACCCCTATATCTGCACAGTCTGAGCAGTGCTAGCTACAAAACAGATTATTAGAGGAATGGAGCAAAAATTAAGAAAACTGGGACATGATAGCATGTGCCTTTTGACCTATCACTCAATTCATTTGAAGATAGAGATGTATGTTGTTGTTGTTATGTGCTGTTGAGCTGGACTCAACTCATTGCGACAACTTCTTGCATTTTCAAGGCAGTATCACTGTGGAAGTAGATTGTCCAACCTTCCTTCTGAGGAGTAGCTGGTGAGTTTGAACCACTAGCCTTCTGGTTAGCAGTCAAGTGCCATAGGCACTAGGATATAGAAGCTCTGACGACTCTATGCCTAAGGCACTGCTAAGCAGAAGGCTGGTGGTTCAAACCCCCAGACACTCCTTGGAAGGAAGTTTGGGCAATCTACTTCCATGGTGATACCACCTCAGAAACTTAAGGAGGGATTGCCATGAGTTGGGTTCGACTTGATGACAGTGAGTATATATGGAGTATATATGAAGCTCTGGTGGTGTAATGGGTAAGGTATTTGATTGCTAACCAGAGGTCAGTAGTTCAAACCCACCAGGTGCTCTGAAGAAGGAAGATGAGGAAATCTACTTCTGTAGAGATTTAAAGACTTGGGAACTGAATGAGTGTTGCTATGAGTACAAATCAACTCAGTAGTGGATGTATATACATGGGATTAATATTTTTTGTATTTTAAAATGTCTATAAACTTTAAGTATTGTTTTTAAAATATATTTCAAACTTAACTGTATAATAGGAGCTCTGGTGGCATATTGCCTAAGGCATTTGACTGCTGACCAGAAAGCTGGAGGCTCAAATCCACCATCCACTCTTGGGAAGGAATGTTGGGCAATCTACTCCCATAGTGATACTGCCTCAGAAACCCAAGGAGGGGTTGCTGTGAGTCAGATTTGACTCGATGACAGTGAGTTTGGTTTAGGAGCTCTGGTAGCTAAGGCATTTGATGGCTAACCAGAAGGCTGGCAGTTCAAATCCACCAGCCACTCCACTGAAGGAAGATGGGGCAATACAGTTCCTTAAAGATTTACCATCTTGGAAACGCAATAGCGGTCATTATGAGTTAGCATCTACTTGATGGTAGTGAGTTTGGCTTTGGAGTTTAGAAATAATATACAAAGAAGTGCAGAGAGGAGGGAAGTCTCATCATTCATAAAAAAACTCTTGCCAATAGCTTAATGTATATATTAACAGCTTTTTTTCTATATATTACTTTTTTGCATTTGCATGAGAACAAATTATAACAAAGCTTTTTTTTTCCCTCCTTTAATTTTAAACTCTCTGTAAATATCATTGATA
The DNA here is from genome assembly GCF_000298275.1 of Orycteropus afer afer. Taxonomy (NCBI): domain Eukaryota; kingdom Metazoa; phylum Chordata; class Mammalia; order Tubulidentata; family Orycteropodidae; genus Orycteropus; species Orycteropus afer. The sequence goes on along the minus strand of NW_006922269.1, from coordinate 663,012 downwards.
TTGTTCCATTAAACTTCTTCTTTGAAAATATTTTTTTTGTTTATGCAGAGATTCCTAGAGGTAGAATTGCTGGCTCAAAGAGTATGCTTATTTTTAATGGTGATTAATGCTGCCTGATATTTCTAAGAATTTCTAAAAATGGTGTAACATTAGCCTTTTCTGTTATTGACTGTTAAGGTGGAAACCATTTGGCACACTCCTGATGTAGCCCTTTAGCTGAAATGAGGTCCATTAATACAAATATTCTGGGGCTCTCTTGAGCCTCTTGCACAATTCCATCAAGTAGAAAAATGATATAATCTTATTAATGAAAATTTGGGTATTTATATTATTTTTGCTGAGCTATATATTAAAAAAAAA
>NW_006922269.1:650212-659707 GCF_000298275.1 Orycteropus afer afer | reverse complement strand
AACAACAACAAGGATTAATGATAATATTCTTTTCTTGTGCTTATTTGCCTTCAGTATATCCTCTTTGGTGAAGAGTGTCTATTCAAGTTTTCTGTCTTTTTAAAATGGGTTTCTGTCTGTTTACATATTCTGAGTATTCAGATGTGTACTCTGCAATGAAATCTGTCCACTACATCTAAGAAACTAGGACTATCATAGTAACAGATGCTGTTGCTATATGCATGAGATACTGTTTACCAGGCTGGGGCACTGTTTTCCTATGATGGTAGCTATTTACTGAATAATTGATTTTGGCTGATTGGGGTCATCTTACAGATATCTAGGAGATTAGACTTTGCAGCAAACTTTCAGGGGCAGTGGCCTAGATCCACTGATGAACTAAAAGAAAGTTATAGCAGTCCCATGCACTATCCTCTCAATATAATAGCTCTGGGTCAGTACTTCCCTCTTAGGTTAAGCTGAAGTCAAATTCTTTTTGAAACCACATGTATGTCTAACTTATGGATAAGTAAATTTTGTTCTCTAAAGGGACAGATAGTAAGTATTTTAGCTCTGGAACCAGTGTGCTATCTATTTCAACTGCGCAATGCTATTGATATGCTTTTGTTGTTAGGTTCCTTTGAGTAGGCTCCGACTCCTAGTGACCTGTGCACAATTGAACAAAACACTGTTAATGTTGGGCGCCACTTTCACAAATCTTTGTTATACTTGAGTTTATCTTTGTAGCCACTGTGTCAATCAGTCTTGTTGAGGGTCTTCTCCTTTTTCACTCACCCCACCACATTACCAAGCATGATATCCTTCTTCAGGAACGGTCCCTTCTGACAACTTGATCAAAGTAAGTGAGACAAAGTTTGGCCATTCTCACTTCCAAGGAGCATTCATCTTCCAGGATAGAATTGTTTGTTCTTCTGACCATCCTTGTTATTTTCAGTGTCTTTTGCCAACATCACAATTCAAAAGCATCAGAATTTGTCTGTTTTTATATTTTAATTGTCCAGCTTTCACATGTATATGAAGCCACTGAAAATACCATGGCTTGGGGGACCAGATTGAGAGCAGGGTATATGTTACAGGAACCAATAAGGTTAAAGCACCTTATTAGCATGGGGGTAGGAAGTAGAGCTGAAGCACTTCATAAACATAGTGGACAGGAAATAGTTGAGGGTCTTCATAAGCCAAGGTCATGTGCTTAGTATAGGGTATATAGGGGTTTAGTATAGGGTGTGGTCAGCCACTCCCTTGCTTGACCAGTTCTTGTAATTCTTTCCAGCTTCATCCTTTAGCCGCCTGGCCTGCCTCTTCCCACTTGACATTCCAGCCTTTTTTGGTGATAAAAAGGGCAAAGTTTTCATTCTGAATGCTTCCTGCTGAACAGGGTCTGAGTGGGGTTAAAGACTGGTGTCAGTGGGGATTGGGTCTTTTGGCAGGTGGGTGAACGGGTGTAGAAGTAGTTGGTTAACAGTGACTCTGGATATTTCTTTAAGCTCGTTTTGAAGGAATCTAAAGAGGCAAGGGGTGAAAAGAAAAAAAGAGACTTATTAGTATAAGAGGTCCTATAAGGGATAATAACCAGGTTGTTAGTGGTGATTGGAGCCATTCAAATGATGAGGTTTCCATTCAGTGTCTATTACGTTGTTCCTCACTCAGCTGAGTCAATGTACTGATATTATGTTCCACCAGACCAGATTCTTTGATATAATAGCAGCAAGTTCCACCTTTTTCCACTCTTAATAGGTCCAAGGCTCTTCGATTCTGTAAAATAACTTGGGCTAAAGAAGTTAATTGCCGCTGGAGGGAGGCCAGAGAATCTGCAGTAGTTTCAAGTGCTACCTCTAGATGGGTTTGGAAATCTTGGGCTGATATTACACTATGACCCAAGGCTCCACCTGCTATTCCTCCTGCTGCAAAAGCAGAGGCTAAACTGAGTCCTACCATGATAGGTAGAAAAGCAGCTATTTTGGTTCTAGTTCCATGTAATAGCCAGGAAAATTCGGATTCTCCATATAGAGTAAGTTGGGGTACTATTGTTACTGGAAAGCAGGGGCTTGGAGTGGTGGAGTGTAAACATTTGGTTAAAGTTCCATTATACCAAAAGTAAGTGTCAGATGTTGCAGAGGTGTAGGACACACTAGAGATGTTTAGTGAGCAGAAACTTTGTCTCAGGGAGGTAGATAAGGTGTTGTTGGTGAAAAAACAAACTTGGGAAAGATGTGTCTGGTTAAGGGTTTCAGGTTCCCAAAGAGGCACTTGTAGTGGAGGAGTCGTTCAGGAAGGATTGGGTGTAGGTATCAGTGATGGTTGAGTGGAATTAATGGGTACAGCTGCAAGTAAAAGTCACAGAAGAGAGGCACAAAGGAAACAGTGGGAAATATTGGGTAAAGTGAGTGAATGGTTAAGAAAGGATAAAGCATGTTGAATAATTTGTACCCATGAGGACACTGGGACCTTCTGAGATCTTTCTAGAATTTGTTCTTGCAGGGTTTGCTGAATATGAGGTTTTAGTCCCTGTCGGTATGTCAGAGAGATGGGAAATTGGGGTCTTGAGGGAAAATGAGAAGGATTCTTTAAATGAATGGTGGGTAGCAATACTAGGAGTAGAGATGTCCCATACAATGGGATTTACTAAATCAGGAGGTAAAAGAGGGTTTGGTGTGGATGCTGTAGTGTAGATTAATGATAGTAAAAGTGTTGTTGAGGGGTCTTGTGTCCAATGTAGGGTGACCCCTAGCTTAAAAAGAAGGTCTCTTCCTAAAAGTGGAGTGGGGCAGGTAGGCATTACTAAAAATGAGTGTGTAATAATTCTTTTGTCTATAAGGCATGTGAGAGGACCTGTTACCTGGGGTTTGGAGGGGTGTCCGTCAACTCCTATCACTGAGACTGGGGAGGGGTATAATTGTCTCAGGAAAGAAGGTAAGACAGAATAGGTAGCTCCCATATCGACCAAGAAGGACATCAACTTACCCGCTACCTTGAGTGTTAACCTGGGCTCGGCGAGAGTGATTGGAGTTGATGAGTAGGGGCTCCATCAGTCTTCAGCTGCCAGACCCAGGACAGTCAATTGCAGGTCAGGGGTTGGAGGGTTGGTTCCCCCTGTGTCTTGGCACGGAAGGAGAGTCATTCTTCCAATGCCCCTTCTTATCACATCCCGGACAAGGTCTAGAAAGTTGTCATGGATGTGGACAATGGCTGGCCCAGTGGCCTTCCTCTCCACATTTAAAACAGGCTCCTGTTGGGATGTTGCTTCAGGCTGGTTGAGTAGGTGCCAGCCTCAGGGCTGCCACTAAGGCTTGGGCTTATAAATTAGCCTCCGGTGAGTACGGGATTCCCTGTCTCCCTCAGCCCGTTCCTCCCGAGTGTTAAAGACTTTAAAAGCCATATTCACCAGGTCTTGGATGGGAGTCTGGGAGCCCTCATCTGCCTTTTTCAGTTTCCTTCTAAGATCAGGAGCAGATTGGGTGATAAAGTGAGTAGCTAAAAGAGTATCTCCTGCCGGGGAGGTTGGGTTTAAGAGAGTATATTGTGTAAGGGCCTCAGTGAGGCGATTAAGAAAAGTTGCTGGGTTTTCATTAGGGAGTTGAGTAATCTCCCGCAGTTTATCAAAGTTAACAGCTTTATGTGAGACAGCCTGTAGGCCCGCTAGGGGGCATTGGAGCATATTGCTTCTGAGTGTAGCCATTCCGCCCAGATTTCTAGCTGGTATTCCCATAGGGGTCCTGCTCGGGAACTGCTTCTGGACCCACTGGCATGATATGGTCAGTTAAATGAATTTTGTCAGCATGTTCCCGAGCAGTTCCAAGAACCCGCTCCTGTTCATCAGAGTTTAAAGTGGAAGAAAGAATGATATAAATGTCATGTCAGGTTAGGTCTTATGCTTGACAGAGGCAACAAAATTCCTTAATGTAGGTGATGGGGTTGTGAGAAAGGGAACCCAAACGTTTTTCAGTCTGAGATAAGTTGGTGAGGGAGAAAGGAATATGGACATGGACAACACCTTCAAAGTCAGCCACTTCACCTAAGAGACAGAGAAGGGGCTGTTGAGAACAGGTGTGGCTGCTCACTGGGAGGGGTAAAAAAGGACTCTGGGGAAGTGGTGTCCAGAGATGTTAATAAAGGGGAAGGTGGGGATGAAGGAGAGGGTGCAGTGGGGTTAACAGAAGGTGGAGATGAAAGTGCCTGGTCTATGAGGTGGGATGAAAGAGATTCAGGTGGGTCAGAGAAAGAGGAAGTCGGGTGTTCTGGTGGATGGGTTTCATAAAAGATTCTTAACCTAGATGGACTGAGGCTAATACCATAATCCCTTTGGACAATTTTTATCATGTATTCTAACACAGTACATTTACTGGGGGTACCTCCCATAGTGTCAGTGGCACACACAAAAACGACAAGTCCTGAGGACCTCTCTTATGGCTGGTCATCCGTGCTTCTTATGAAGGTTTCAGTGGGTCTTTGGCTAAGGTATCTCTGTATAAACCCAGGAGCGAAGGGCTAAGCCACACCGTTATGCCAATCCAACCTCACACGGAATGCAACTTCAGGCCCATTCAAATTCCTTGACTTTTCATCTTGGAACTTCACATATATAATTCACACTAAACAGTCACACAGACAGACACCAACCCCAATGAAACCAAATGTGAACTCTCTACTAGAACTACTAGAGGGACTCGAACCCTCTACCCTACCCAATCCAGCTAAGAGGGACTCGAACACCCGAAGAGGCCAAAAGGGACTCTAACTCCAAAGATTTTAGGCTAGGGAAATTGAGAGGGGTTGAGGAGTCTTTAGAGGGGATTTGAGGGGGTTTGAATAGGAGTTTCGTGAGTTAGGAGAATTTGGGTGGTATTGCCAGTAGAGAGAAAGAGAAAAAGAGACATGGGAGTGAAAGTTTGGATGTAGGGAACCTCCGGCCATTTGTCTTTGCGGCAACAGAAATTATCAAGATCAGTGAGGATGTTAAAATCGAAAGTTCCTTGCTCAGGCCATCAAGAATTATTATTGGGGTCAAACAGTGTGGCAATACAAAATTAGGCGTTTGGAACATAAATCCCCAGGGCACAGAGATTGAGTAAGAGACACCCCAGGGGCGTAGTTGGGTCTGGTTTGGAGTTCTGGTTACCTATGATCCCTTAAGTCCCAGTGGAATGATTCTGTCAAAGGACCAGCTTCCCAGTCGTTTCACCAGAATCTTGGAAATGGAGATTGGAAGAAAACAGTGGATGTCTCCACTGTAGCCTTCATTCTGGAACGGCTATGCCGTGGAAAGATAGGGAACCCAGGGCATCCCCAGGGTACCTCAGCCTTTGGAATGGAAGAGACTCTGACGTGATCTCACAGTTTGTGGACAGAGGCTCTGGAAGTAGAACTGGGACTTGGGATCTAGGTGCCCAGGATTGGGAAATTAGCCAAAATGGGAAACTCACTCATGTTGGATGATGACGGCTGGAGGTTCCTGGTCCATGTAAAGGAGGAGGAAAGGGAGAAGGAGGGTGGTGGTGTAGCACTCTGTTCCAGCAGAGATTACTTGCACCACACTTCCCCTTCCCGGCCAACACACCAGATGAAAGGTCGCAGTAAGGAGAAGAGGATGCACAAATGTAGGGTTAAAGAGAAGTTTTTATTCTGCGCTCCCGGGAGAGGTTTATGGGTCTGGGTGAGGTTCACAGGTCCCTCAGAGGGGTCAGAAAAGTAGCCGCTCTTCAACATTTTAAAAAGCTCTTTTACAGTGGATTTGCCCAGTGCAATATGATGTTTGATTTCTTGACTGCTGCTTCCATAGGTGTTGATTGTGGATATATGTAAAATGCAATCATAGACAACTTCAATCTTCTCTCCATTTATCATGATGTTGTTTATTGGCCCAGTTGTGAGGATTTTTGTTTTCTTTGTGTTGGGGTTTAATCTATACTGCAGACTGTAGTCTTTAATCTTCATCAGTAAGTGCTTCAAGTCATCTTCTCTTTCACCAAGCAAGGTTGTGTCTTTGTATATTGCAGGTTGTTAATGAGTCTTCCTCCATCTTGATGTCTCATTCTTCTTCATATAGTCCAGTTTCTTGGATTATTTGCTCAGCATACAGATTGATTAAGTATGGTGAAAGGATACAACCCTTCCTGGTTTTAAACCATGCAATATACCTTTGTTTTGTTTAAAGGACAGCCTCTTGGTCTATGTACAAGTTCCTCATGAGCACAATTAAATGTTCTAGAATTCCTATTATTTTCAATGTCATCCATAATTTTTTATGATACATACAGTCAAATGTTTATCATAGTCAAGAAAACACAAGTAAATATCCTTTTGGTATTCTTAACTTTTAGCCAAGATCCATTTGACATCAGCAAAGACATATTTCATTCAATATCCTCTTCTGAATCCAGCTTGGATTTCCAGAAGTTACCTGTCAATATACTGCAGCAACAATTTTTGAATTATCTTCAGCAAGATTTTATGTGTGTGTGATATTAATTATATTGTTTGATAATTTCTATATTCTGTTGGATCACCTTTCTTTAGAACAGGTATCAATATCGATCTTGTCCAGTCAATTGCCCAAGTAGCTCTCTTCCATATTATTTGACATATAGGAGTAAGTGCCTCCAAAGGGGTATCCATTTGTTGTAACATCTCAAGGGGTATTCCTTCAATGCTTGGGGCTTTATTTTTCTACAATTCCTTCAGTACAGCTTTGACTTCTTCTATCAATACCATGGGTTCTCGATCATATACAACCTCCTGAAATTGGTGAACATTGACTAATTCTTTTTTGTGACTTTATGTATTCCTTTCATCTTCTTTTGATGCTTCCTGCATCATTCAAAATTTTGTCAATAGAGTCTTTCACTATTGCAACTCGAATCTTAAATTTTATGTTTAGTTCTTTCACCTTGAGAAATATGGAGTGTGTTCTTCCCTTCTGGTTTCCTAACTCCAGGTCTTTGCATTTTTCATTTTAATAATTAAGTTTGTGTTCTCAAGTTGTTCTTTGAAATCTTCTGTTTAGCTCTTTTATCTTGCCATTTCTTCCATTAGCCTTAGCTACTGTCTATTGAAAAGCTAGTTTCTGAGTGTCTTCTGACTTCCACTTTGGTCTTTTCTTCCTTTTTTTTTTTTAATTACCATTTACTTTCTTCATGTATGGTGTTCTTGATACCATGCACAAATTGTCTGGTTTTCATTCATTTGTATTCACTGCATCAAATCTATTCTTCATATAGTCTCTAAATTCAGGTGGGATACAATCAAGGTCATATTTTGGCTCTCTTACACTTGTTTTAATTGTCTTCATTTTCAACTTGAACTTGCATATGAGCAGTTAATGGTCTGTTCCACAGGCAGCTCCTGACCTTGTTTTGGCTGCATTGCCAAAAGCTCCTCCATTGCCTCTTTCAACAGATGTAGTCTGTCTGATTTCTGTATATTCTATCTTGTCAGGTTCATATGTATAGCCACAGTTTATTTTTATTTTTTGAAAAAAATAAAAATAGACAAATAAATATTTGCAATGAATAAATCCTTGATCTTGTAAAATTCTATCATGCAATTTCCAGCATCATTTCTATCATGAAGACCATATGTTCCACCTGCCTATGATTCTTCGTTTCTATTCCAATCACCAATAATCATCAACACATCTTGACTGCATGCTATGTCAATTTCAAAATGCAGAAGTTGGTCAAAGTCTTCAATTTCTTCATCTTTGGCTTTAGTGGTTGGTATGATTTCTCTTGAGAGCTATTTTCAATGAATCATTTTACCAAGAATTGCCATCGAAATCTCTGCTGTGATATGCCTGTCATGACATAAGATATTGTATTTGTAAAATATATTACATTTTAATTTTGCATTTTCCAGAGTGGAAGTTTAAAAATAAATATTAATGATTACTTCTTGAGGCAAACCATAGATTGAGCAGATACCATATGGTTTACTATGAAAGCATGTATTTGATTAAATTTTTCATATTCTTCAGCTTTCCACCTTTCTACTTTTGTGTTCTGTATTAATTGATGACTTAGCATGATTTTTTAATAGCACATATGCAATTTTACTTTTTAAAGAACATTTGCTGCAGCACCACATATCACACATTCAAACAAAACCACTCAAAATGGGGTTGAGGCAAAAATCACTTTTTCTTTTCTTTTTTCTAATACCTAATACTAAACTTTTTTGCATGTATTTTTATCTTGAAGGACATTTTTTCAATAAGCTTTTCATAAAATTCTTTTTAGGACTCATTGTTCAACAGGATCACATTTGAAACTGAAAACTTTCATGGGAGAATGGGTTAATAAGATAGGTTCAAACTAATAATTCCTACAGATTTAGAAGAAAAGTTAATATGCTATTTTAAATATTAAACTTAAAAGTGTTAAAAAAATGGAGTAGAACTAAGAGAGGCATTTTCTATTTAATAAATTGTAAATCCAGAAACTTCTTTACTCTACTCAACCTCCCCAACAAAAAATAAAGAAATAATTTTAATGCTAGTGGCAGGTAAATATAAATAATTAAAGTGTTTTAGTTATGTGTTGTTGTTGTTGTTATGTGCCATCGAGTCGAATCCAACTCATAGAGACGCCACCTTGGGTTTCTGAGGTGATATCACTACGGAAGTAGATTGCTCAACCTTTAATCAAATACATGCTTTTCAGCATGTTACAGAGGTTTTTTGCAGTAGATTTGCCTAATGCAATATGTCATAAGATGTCTTGACTGCTGCTTTCATTGGTATTGATTGTAGCACCAACTAATATGAAGTCTTTGACTACTTCAATCTTTTCTGCATTTATTATGATGCTAGTTAATGTTCCAGTTGTAATTTTGTTTTCCTTATATTACAGTATAATCCATACTGGAGACTATCATCTTCAGTCTTCAAGAGTAAGTGCTTCATTTCATCTTCACTTTCAGCAAGCAAAGTTATGCCATCTGTGTATTAAATAGGTTGTTAATGAGTCTTCCTCCAATTCTGATGTGATGTTCTTCACATAATCCAGCTTCTCAGACTATTTGCTCAACATACAGATTGAATGAGTATGGAGAACAGATATAACCCTGACACACTTCTTTCCCAATTTTAAACTGTGCAGTATCTCCTTGTGCTGTTCAAAGACAGCTTCCTGGTTTATATGCAGGTTCCTCATGACTACAGTGAAGTGTTCTGGAATTCCCATTCTTCTCAATTTTATCCTTAATTTATGATCCACACAATCAAATGCTTATGGACATGCATATGAATATAAATTTTGTAATTTATAACCATATGTCTACATATAAGAGGAGTTCTAATAATGGAACCATTAAGTGCTTGGATTCTAAATATAAAGTTGATGGTTTGAACACATCCAGTGGCTCCATGTGTGAAAGACCTGGTAATTTTCTACTTTAAATTATGAGGAAGTTCTACTATGTCACATGAGGTTGCTAAGAATCAAAACAGACTTGAGGAAATCTAACAAGAACTATATATATAGATACACACACACACAC
>NW_006922269.1:643752-649425 GCF_000298275.1 Orycteropus afer afer | reverse complement strand
AATTGTTTTTGTTAGGTGTTGAAGAGTTGGCTCTGACTCATAGTGACATAGAAAAGAATGAAACACTGCCTGGCCCTGTGCCAACTTCACAATCCTTGCTATACCTGAGCCCATAGCTGCACCCACTTTGTCAGTCCATCTCATTGAGTACTTTTTTGTTGACTCTCTACTTTACCAAGCATGATATCCTTCTGCAAGGAATGGTCCCTTCTCATAACATGACCAAAGTAGGTCAGACGAAGTCTGGCCATTCTCACTTCCGAGGAGCACTCTGGCTGCACTTTTTCCATGACAGATTTGTTAGTTCTTCTGGAAGTCCATGGTACTTTCAGTATTCTTTGCTGACACTACAACTCAAAAGCATCAACTCTTCTTCAGTTTTTTTCTTCATTGTCCAGCTTTCACATGCATCAGTCACTTCAATCAATGAAATTATTGAAAATACTATGTTTTAGTTAAGCACAGAGATATCTTTGGTCTTCAGTACTTTAAAGAGGCCTTTTGCAACAGATTTCTCCAGTGAAATACATTTGTCTGATGTCTTTACTACTGCTTCCATTGGTGTTGATTGTGGAACCAAGTATTATGAAATATTTGACAACTTCAGTCTTTTCTCCATTATCATGATGTTGCTTATTGTTCCAGTTGTGAGGATTTTAGATCTTTTAATTGTCTTGTTGCACAATTCTGTATCAAAGTATGAGGCCAATTTTGTTTTTCAAAAATATAGGCTGATAAAATTTGAAATATGCTGATTGAGTAAAAACAGAAAATAAAGAAAGAAAGTGGAAGAAGGAGAAATGAACTTATATACATTAGTGGAAAATGAGAGAATGGGGCCTTGACCATAGTTTTGCCCTAGATCATGATTGACCTTCCATTTTAGCATTAATGATAATTGTGATATGAAGACCCATCCTCATTTTTTGCTACAATTGCACTCACACATTATCATTATTAATTTATCAAATTTCAGTGATTCTCTGTCTTTTGCAATGAAAGAAATATATCATACAGGTTATGGTAGAAATTAATCACAAGCTTACAACCATTCAAGTCCTAGTTTTTCTAAACACAGATGTTCCTAACTTAGTGTCTATTGCAGATTTTCAAATAAATCCATTAATCTCATGCAATTATAAATAAACTATGTGCAGTGTAGTAAATTACTTAGTGTGGCTTTTCTACCCATAAGTCTTTGTAAACTCCAAGGTGGGATTTTCTATGAGCAACTGAGGAGATCCTGATTGCTGAAGCTATCCACCTGGGTTATTTCTGTTGGCGTGGCACAATACAATGTTCTGGGAGGTTCCCACTCTCTCTGACGTGCTTAGAGTTCTGATGTTGTGATTAGCTAGTTTGACCACCCTTCTGGGCTCAAAAGGAGGCCTCCTGGAGGGCTGGGAGAGAGACTGAGCATTCTTTCTGAACTTGAGTTGTAGCCTGGTGCTTCCCTAATAAACCCCGTAATCCGTGAGTTCTGTGTGGCCACTGCAGTGAATTATCGAACCCAGAGGAGAGGTGGTGGGTGCTTTGGGAGGAACAGTTGGTGAAAGGTCTGGAGGGAGGCAGCATGTCTGGCCTTGCAGGAATAGGCCTTGGTTTACTGCTGGTAATCCTGCCTTCCCCTTGTGGGATTAGAGGAGGTCAGAACAGGTGGCCTCCTTGTAGTTTTTGCACTATGTATATATTTAGATAGTCATTTGGGGAGGTTGATAAGAATCATATATCGTACTAATGGGACAGAGTTATTAATGGCTAATAGAAACATGTTTTTGAAGGCTAATCCTCTAGTTTCACATCATGTCTCATCGCCCTATTGCTGGTGTCCTACTCCTGGACTTCTTACTTAAATGTAGTTTTATAGCTTATATCCCATTTAATGGGTCAAAATCTTAGCACATGATGCTGGATTCTATTGCTTCACAAATTATTTATATATTCTGCATGCACAATAAATTTTGAATAATGCATGAAAATATAATTTTCTTACACTTTGCATCATCAATTTCAATCTTGTGACAACAGAACATTAGTATTTAAATGAGACTAGTTTCTACTGGATATGGATTTAAGCTAAATGTGATACTAATTGAGTCCTACTACATTTTTGTAAAGCAACACCAATATCATCTACAGTTTCTTCTAATTTGACAGTGTGACAAGAGTCAAAAGTATGTAAAAATCAGTAAAATTGTTATGATATTTACCCACTGTGAGAATAAATGATCCTTTAATAAAAGTCCCAATTATTTAAAAAAGAAGTTTCAAAATGCTTATCTATCTTTCTTTCATAATATTAATAATGCTACGGGGTACATCCTTAGTTTGCTTGGGTATTAAAACATCTAACCTTCCTAGAAATTCACAGTTAATGTGACCAGCACAATCCTCCTAAATACAGATGTGAAGGGTTATCTATAATACTGACTTACATTGCATTATAACTAAATAAATCAGTTGAAGAGAAAAATAGAATAGCTCATATAAGGACTATTATAGAAGTAGATTAAGTATCATTGGATGGACATGTGTGGAAAATAAAAGTGGCTTCATTCAAAACGTTTCCCTTGTGTTGTGTTTGACCCATCGTGATTACCGTATATAAGGAAATATCCTAATAACGCTTTTATCTCTTTATGATTAGACTGACTGAATAGTCTTTCTGTTTAGTATTGGTTTTGTATAGAAACTATGTAATGATTGTTAACAATTAAGAAATCCAGAAATAGCATTTTTATTAAGAAAACAATGTAGTATCTTTTAATATTGTTTATAATATGAAATTTAATCACATTTCAGAATCTCTTATTTCATCTATAAATCGTTAATTCAAGTTAAAAAAAAAATATAAAGCTTTTTTACATACTATTATAACTACCTGTATAATATATTCTGTGAGAGGAACTAGATAGTTTAAGTGATGATATTAACATTATTCTTTTTATTTTTATGGAAGCTCTGGTGGTGTAGTGCCTAAGGCATTTGACTGCTATCCGGAAGTCTGGCACTTCAAACCCACCAGCCACTCCTTGGAAGGAAGGGTGGGAAATCTACTTCCCTAGTGATACCGCCTCAGAAACCCAAGGAGGGGTCGCTATGAGTTTAATCTGACTCCACGGCAGTGAGGTTTATATACATATATATGTTTTGTCTTTAACAAACAGCAATTTATTATTCTCTCACAGTTTAGAAGGCTAGAATTCTGAATTTAGGACACTAGTTACAGGGGAAGATTTTGTTGTTTGGTTCTGGGGGAAGTTTCTTGTCATCAGTCTTCCTCTGTGTCTTAGAGTTTCTTAGCAGAGGAACTCTGGGTCCAAAGGATGTGCTCCACTCCCTCCTTTCTTCCTTCATGGTAAGAATTTCCTCTTTCTCTGTTTTTTTCTCTCTGCATTTATTTATTATAAGATAAAAGGTGATATAGGCTGCACTCCTAGGAAACTCCCCTTACTTTGGATTAGGGCTGTGACCTGATTCAAGGGGTTGTTTTCCACTGTAATCTAATTACAACTAAATGGATGGTCACATCAGATTACATCATAGGGAATGAATACATAATTACATAATATCTAAAGCACTGAGAATCATGCGCCAACTAAATTAACATATTTTGAGGAACACAATTTAATTTATGACACTAGTGTTGGAACATTTGGCATTTTTTTACAATTATAAATAATTCCAATATAAACATCCTCATGTATGTTTTTGTGCAAACATAAATTCAATCCAAAAAGAAATCTTATATGTTCCAAGGAATCACTCACCCTTTCCCTAGTTCTTGGCACCCAGTAATTTATTATTTTTTTGTTTTTTCTCTATGGATTTTCCTATTCTGAAGAGGTAGAGTTTCCTTTTGTTGTACATGGGTTTGCTATAAGCCAGAGCCAACTTGACAGCACCTAAAAACAACATCCATTACCTAAAATTTCTCTCAAATACATAAAGGCTTTAGGTTGTTAATGATTAAAAGATAAATTTATGTCTTTTTTTTTTGTTAGCAACAAAAAAAAATGACCCATTCATTAAAAAGCAAATATATAAAGTAGGGAATAAATATTTATTTAAATTTTGAAGACAATATATTGAAATCATATTTATGACTGGATAAAACAATGATTAGAATCCTGAAAAGTGAAATGGACACAGTGTCAGGATTTAAAAGGTGATTGCTGTCTCAAATAGTTTAGTCTTGTGGCTTACTTAAAACATTCTAATTCAATTTTCCTTATATTAAACATAGGCAAGGAAAGTACCGTCAGAATTGTTGCAATTAACAAATTTAAGAATAAATAGTATGACTTATGAATTCCTAGTAACTGCTCACATTTTACAATTGTCAGCATTACATCTATATCACAGATTGGAAAATATTTTCTGAAAGGGAGCAGATAATAAAGATTTTAAGCTTTGTTTTACATTCTCTCTCATAACTACTTAATGCTGATACTGTTATAGAAAAGCAGCTAGCTATAGATAATAGCTAGATGAATAGCTGCTTTTTAATAAAACTTTATGTACCAAAAGAAGTGATGGGTCATCATAGATCTGTGACCTGTAGTTGTCCCATGCATAATTGATAATCACTTGGTGAGTTGGTATTCATGAGAGATGAGTATTGTGGAATTGGTGTTAATATTTAGAGAGACATCTACCGTCTCTTGCATCTCTCTTTCCCTAAATATAACTAAATATTATTCCCTGTCATAACTTTTTCACAGATAGAATGATCATAGTGAAGTTGAAATGAGCAATAAATAAATGAAAATGATAATCAGAACCTTAAAATCAATATGCTGGGATGATGAAAGACAGTTGTCATGGTTAAACAATATATTGATAACATAAATTCTAATTTGTGGTTAATGCAACTAATTCTCCAAGAAGGTAAAAAGGGAAGGAGTTACGTAAACATATATGAAAAAAATATATAGATTTTAGCCTTTTGTAATTGCTCAAATAATGAATTTGGACTTCAAACTAGAGAAAGAATATTAAAAGATTTACCTTAAAATTAGGGCTCTGCTACTTGAGCAATTTCTCCAAGCCACAGTTTCCTTATCCACAACATTAACATAAACTGTCTGGTTTATTATACATTTTCCTAATGTCTCATTGTCCCCTCCCCCAGTGCGACAAACCTCTACCTTTGTCAGAATTGATGATATTTTCTTCCTGCTTGATAAAGAGAAAAGATGAAATGCACATATTTATGCTCTTGATCATCCTTCTTTACTTACAAATCTGAGATGTATATACTTTTGACTTATATTTTATGTGTATATATCTAATGTCAAAAATCACCAGTAAAATGAGAGGATACTTTAATTTTCCAGATGTAGTTCTCAATGTACAGCTCACACTAAAGTAACCTAATAAAATTTAATATCACACTGTTCAGTGAGAAATACTACATGTTATAAAATGCAACCAATATCGTGGAGTTGGATCCAACTCATAGTGACCCCTCCTTGGATTTCTGAAGTGGTATCACTATGTAAGTGGATTCCCCAACCTTCCTTCCAAGGTGTGGCTTGTGGATTTGAACCACCAGTTTACTGGTTAGCAGTCAAATGCCTCAGGCACTATGGCACCAGAGCTCCCACCACATATTATATGACCCTGCATTTACATAAAAAATACATCAACAACTCATACACATATATTTCT
>NW_006922269.1:640354-643652 GCF_000298275.1 Orycteropus afer afer | reverse complement strand
TATAAATACAACCTTTGGTATCCTGTATTAGTTTATACATATTCCTTTATACATGAATAAATATATGCATATATTTTACATGCACTTGTTTTTGAATATATAAATTTATCAATAGAATAATTTTCACCAACTAATTACCATTCCTTATAGGGCAAGAGAGCGAGGCTGTGTAAATGATATGGACATGAGTGGGGAAAAGGATATAGGGAAAATGTTGTCAAATATAAAGTAAACTTTGAGTAAGCATGTGATTAAAATGAGATAATATATAAAATAACAACATAAAATCTAACTTCTTAACTGTGAAGAATCTTATACAATTTCTGTTTGCATTGCTGCACCAACTGGTATGTCATTCCCAGAATGCTTCCTTTAGTAAATTAGTTAGAGGTTGTAATTAATTTTTAACTTTTCCTTTAGTAAAACTAACTAGTAGTCATAACCAGCTTGGCAGTTATATAGTAAAGAAGAGTCTAATATTAATATCAGAACCTAACCCATATCCAATTAAAAACTCAATTAAATATATGTAGTAAATTTATGTAACTTTTATTCGCAATAAGTATCATCTGTTTCATTTTTACGCTACATCATAGTGCATATGTACATCATCCTGCTAAACATCTCCAAGGTGCATTATAAAATTATGGATTACATAAAACTGGAAAAGAAATCAAATTTAAAATTACTTAATCTGTAGGGACATCATTTATCAGGAGTAATTTAATTAAAATATGTGACTTATTTACTGCCTTACTTTCTCAGTGTGGCTGTAACAGAATTAACATAAGAGGGTGGCTTTAACAAGCACTTTTATTTTTGCATAGTTTGTTGTTGTTGTTATGTGCCTTCAAGTCAGACCCGACTCATAGTGACCCCTCTTTGGGTTTCCGAGGCAGTTTAGGAGGCTAGAAATCTGAATTTCGTGCTCCACTCTACGAGAAGGCTCTCTGTCTGCTCTGGAAACATTTTCTTGTCTCTTTTCAGCTTCTGTTCTTTGATTCCCTGGCAATCTTCATGTGACATGGCATCTGCATTTCTCTCACTTCTGGTTGCTTCTTTGTGCTTAATCTGTCCTTTTTATATCTCACAGGTGACTGGCTACACTACTATGGTCACATTAACATAACAAAGATCTATTAGGATTATATCAAAAAGTACAGGCATTTAAGGTTTACAATACATATTTTGAGGGAACACAACACATATTTTGGGGAACCAGGTCTTTATTATTTGTGAATTAAATATTATTTTCAAAATAGTTTTGCATATTAAATGCACTGTAGCTATTTGTTCCAACACAATTGACAAAGGTTTTGCATGCAGTTTTTGCAGTTCACAAAAATAACAAGGATCAGGAATCAGTGACCAGAGTCCTAAATTGCTGTTTAGGGTTTTGAAAGTCACACTGTGGCTAATGAAAATGCTAGCAACTGTACAATAACCACTAAGAATATAAAAAAAGATTATTTTATTATATTGAAATACTATGGAAAATAATACCATAGTTGCAAAACTACATTTTAGTCCCACTGGAATATTTTAAAAGAAGAAAAAATTGAAATTCTATTTAAAGCTAGGAATTTTTACTTTCATATTACACATATATTATTTTTTCCTGATGTTTAATCTTCCTTTCAAAAGCTATAAATAATTTATTTTTTTTTAACACAGAGCAGATTTAAGTAGTATTCCTACTGAACATAAAGCTCTATGGTGAGGAATAAGCACATCGATTTCCAATCTTAAGAATCCATAAAATTCAGAAGTCATCATCACTGGCATTACATCTCGATTGCTGATTCATTTACTGCACTATTTCATGCAGTGTAGCTACTCTGAAGTTTGTGCCAACTCAGATGTTATCCATCTCAGTAATATGTTCTAGTAAAATCATTTCTTTTTTAGGGTAAATTGCCCTGTTCACTGGAAGTGTCAGTCATGGATTTAAAATACATTAAAAAATTCAGCAGAACTACTAAAAGTCAGTATTGAATGCTGCACACTTAGAATAAACTTTTTTTTTTTCTTAAAATTGGAATTCTTGACAAAATGAACATGATAAAGGAGGAGGATGAAAGGATATTAAAATAAGTAATCAATTGCCAGCTTTAAAGTTGACGAAAGAATTCATTACATATTCTGTCTTTTTAGGGTAGCATTTATTAATATACTTTTTAAAATCCACCTTAATTATCTAAGCTCAAAGAAGATAAAAACTAGTACATGATTCCTCTTTTTTTAATAAAACTACTTTATACTTTTTTCTTTCCTATTAAGTTATAAATGTATTTCATTTGTATTAGAAATATATTTATCTGTACAGTCTTGTAATACCCACTGCCATCGAGTTGATTCTGACACATGAGATCCCAGTGTTAAGGAGTGGAACTGCTCTATATATTTTCCCTGGTTGTAATCGTTACAGAAGCAGATCATAAACCCTTTTTTATGCAAGCAGATCTCAAGGCATTGCTAGCAGGGTTCAACCACCAATTTACAGGTTAATAGTGATTACAGTTTTCTTCATTCAAATATCTTGTCTGATACTATCTCAAAAATTTTTAAGAGACCAACTAACCTGGTATCCTGGACCTCTTTCTTCATCATGGTAAAAGGGAGAGAAATAAATTCCTATTTACCTTAATCTACTATATTTTGGGGGCTCTTCATTACAATGGCGTAGCTTTTAATAAACTAAAATTATGTGTAGAGAATTTTTCAAAGAACAAAGAAAACATTTAGAGCAGCTTACTTCTGATTCCTTGTTTTCTCAGGCACCCACATACACACACACATATGCACACATGGAGCTTCTCTTATTTCCGTGGAGCTCAGTCATCCATTCTATAAATCCCATTGACTTGTATCTAATCCTTGCACCCATTGCAATCGAGTCAATCCCAACTTATGGTGACCCTATAAAGTATAGTAGAACTGCCTCATATGGTTTCCAAGGCTGCAATCTTTACAAGAGGTAACTGCTACGATTCTCCCACAAATCTGCTGTTAGGTTTGAACTGCCAACCTTTCTGATAGTAGTCCAGTCCTTAACCACTGCACCATCAAGGTTTCTTCCAATCACTGTACACTTTTAAATTATTTAGATACTTCTACCCTAAGGTACTCTCATCTCCCAATTAGAAAACTATGTACTGAGTTCCATGAATTGTTGTTGTTGTCATGTGCCGTCGAGTCAAACCCGACTCATAGTGACCCCTCCTTGGGTTTCCGAGGCAGTATCACTACGGAAGTAGGATTGCCCAACCTTCCTTCCGAGGAGTGGCTGGTGGGTTTG
>NW_006922269.1:627129-639749 GCF_000298275.1 Orycteropus afer afer | reverse complement strand
CAGAAGGCTGGCGGTTCAAACCCACCAGCCACTCCTCAGAAGGAAGGTTGGGCAATCCTACTTCCGTAGTGATACTGCCTCGGAAACCCAAGGAGGGATCGCTATGAGTCAGGGCTGACTCCATGGCACATAACAACAACAACAGCAACAGATAACTAAGACAGAATTTGGATATCAATACCACCTGACATGTAGGATCCTTTTGTATATTTCATAAAATTATATGTGTAAATTGTTTAGCACAACAGTAGATACATAACAAATTAAAAATTAATTATCATACCTTTATGCAAATAAAAAAATAATAATACAGTTTATGCCCTATTCTTAACCTATTGAAAATGTAAGCATTCTTAATAAATTATCTCATTCTAAGATATCTCAAAATATCCCAACCTAAATTCTTCCTGCCTATATTGATCTGTTGTACTTCTGCCTTAAGATATTCTGACTGAACAGCTCCAAATTGTATTTTATTTTCTCCTGTCTCCTTTTACCATCATACATAATCAATCTCCATGTTATCTTCATTTGACATTCAGCATTAGGATTTTCTCTGAACTTGAGAAGTTTGCTAGTCAACAGATGCTGATTTATTATATAATAAATGACACGCACAAACTTGTTGCTGAGAACATAAAAAGAAACAAGAAAGACTCACTAACCCACAGGGGTAGGTGGATATAAATTTCAACATCAACATAGCATTTAGTACTCACATTCTCATGTACAATTTTAGGCATAAATTTTGGTAAGTTTTGACAGTTTTATACAGCTCGCAATCAAAATCAAGATACAAAAATGTTCATAACCACAAAATGTTTACTTCTGTCCCTTCGAGCAAATGATTATCAACCTACCACTTCCTCTACACATACCCCATTTCCTGGCCAGGAACTTATCTATTTTCTGTCACTATGTTTTTGCCATTTGCAGAAAGGCATGCAAAGGGAAGCATACAGTAGTTTGCTCTCCGTATCTGTCCTATTTCAACTAGAAAAATGGTTTGAATATTCTTTCATGTTGTATTTATTTTTGGTTCCATGTATTTATTATTCCACTGAACTCATATCTGCAATATATTTGCTCTTTTACCGGTTGATGAATAAGTTGATTGTTTTAATTGTTGGTGCTATTTTGAAAGAAGAAAAAAAAAAAAAAAACAGTGATGTATACGTCATGTGAGCATGTGTGTTTATTTCTCTTATATAAATAGCTAAAGGTGGGATTACTGTCTATGTGAAACTTAGAAAGAAGCACTAAACTGTTTTCCAGAGTGGCTGTGTCACTTTACAGCTCTCACTCCAGTATATGAGAGTCCTAATCAATAAATGTTCTGGTCAACTATTCATATTTTCAGGGTTGTTATTTTGTGTGTATCTTTGTTTTAGCTTTTATTTTTTCCTAGTCTAATAGCTGTGTGGGAGTATGGTAACACTTTTTAATTTGCATCTTTGCATATGACTAATAATTTGAGAATCTTTTCTTACAATTTTTTATCACCCTTGTCTATTCAATTAATTTGGACATTAAAAAAAATTCTGCTATCTCTTTTCCTCTTTTTTTAAAAATAATGGCAGTGTTCTTATTAGCTATTTGTAAGACTTTTATTTATATATTTTGGATAAAAATTCTTTCCCAGATAAGTGTTTATAAAATTTTCTCCAGTTATGGCTAATTTATACAGTTCTTTAAAAATGGCTATTAAAAGAGAGAAGTTTTTAAATTTTGATAAAGTCAACCTTATCATTCTATTTTCTTTCATGTTTTGTATGTTTATGCCATCTAAGAAAGCCATTATGTAACTCAAGTCAGGAAGATTTTTTTCAATGTTTTATTTTAGTATGCTATTGTTTTACATACTAAATTTAAGTTGTTAAACAATTTAAAATCAACTTTGTGTGTGGAATAAAGTAGGAACTGAGGTTTAGCATTTGGCCAGACTTATTGAGGCAATCTGGGGTAAAAAAATGAAAAATAAAATTTCTTCCTCATTGAATTTATGTTAATAATTTTTCTGCCTATTTTCATTATATTGTATTCATTTCATCATATTCATTTCTTTGTGCTTTGATTTATTGATCTGTATATTTACTCTTACACTAAATTCACTCTATTTAGTACTGCAACTCTATAGAAAGTCTTGGTATCAGGTACGCAGAGTCTTCCAAATTAATTAATTTATTTATTTTCAAAATAATTTTGGTTTTTAGGTCCTTTAATTTTAGATTCAAATTGTGAATTTCTTACAAAAATCTTACATGGAGTTTGATTTGAATTTTGTAGAACAAATAAGTCAATTAAGAACAAATTACATTAAAATAAATTTTTTTTTGATCCATGAATATAATCACTCTCTCTATTTATTTAGGTCTGTTAAATTTGTCATTGATGTGTTACTGTTTTCAGCATATAACTTTTTACTTACATTCTGTAGGATTTGTCATGTAGACAGATATTGTTTTATATCGTTAATGCTATTATAAAAAAGAACGATTTTTAAAACTTAATTTTCCATTGCTCATTGTGTTCTAGAAATAAAATTGCTCTTCTTAACTCTGTAATTTTTTAATGCGCACAAGAAATATCCTGCATTAACTGGTTTTTAATAACGCACAAGAAATATCCTGCATTAACTGGTTTGATGTTAGGCATAACTGTTTAATTTAAATTAAATAATAAAAACTTAAGTGAGAGAAAGTTTTAAGAACTAAATAGACAATTAGATATCAATTTTTTGATGTTGTTATTGTTGTTATTTGCCACCGAGTTGGACCTGACTTATAGCGACCCCTCCTTGTGTTTCTGAGGCAGTATCACTATGGAAGTAGATTGCCCAACCTTCCTTCCAAAATACAGTGAAAACACTAATAGACTGTATCTTGAGTAGAAAGAAGATTATTTATGTTTTCACTTTACTTTTTAGTAGTTTTCTATTTTTGTTATAACAAACTGCCTCGAATTAATTAATTTAAAAAAAAAAACTTATGTTTTTGTAAGTCAGAAGTCTGTTGCTTGTCTTACTAGGCTAAATCAAGGTGTCTGCAAGACTGAATTTCTTTCTGGATTTTCTAGGGAACAATGTAATCTCTTGCCTTTTCTAATTCTAGGGACTGCCTCTTATCGTTGGTCCATGGCTCCTTCCCTCCTTCTTTCATCAGTGTCAGCAACACTGGGCTTAGTACTTCTCATGCTGCCCTCTTTCTAACTTTGTATGCATTGATTCCCTCTTCTGCTTTCAATGATCTTTGTTATTACATTGGGCTCACCCACATAGTTCAGTATAATTTTCGTTTCTAAATTTCAGCTGATTAACAACCACAAATCCATCAGCAGCCTTAACTTCTTTTTGCCATCTAACAACTCACAGGTTCCAGGGATTAGGCAGAAGATATTTTTGTGGGACCGTTATTCTTCCTACCACAGCTTTTGAACAGAAAATAAAAATAGTAAAAAATAATTAAAGCGAAAATAATCAAAAAGAACTGTCTAAAAGCCCAAAATGATAAGATAAGTATACTGAAGGAGTGAAATAAGTAGAAGAGTAATAGAGAATATGAACTTCTGAAAAAGAATAACACACAGAAAAGGGAAGCACTTTCCACTCTAATTATTATGATAGATTGAAAAACATTTTCAGTACTATCAGTGTATCTTCTGCAGATTGAATACACACAGATACATATATACTGTTACCTCTCCATGATAGTTTTGGAGTAAGTGCTAATGCAAAAATAATGATGACCCAATTGACTTTTATTTAAGATCATTTCTTTTTTATTTCATAATTTTTTTAAAAAAAATTACCTTTTAATCGTAATATTTCTGCACATTTACATGCTAAAGACAATCTGACTACCATTTTCCATAACTTCTTTGTCTACTTCCATGGGATGCAGCCTCAGAAACCCAAGGAGGGGTTGCTATAAGTTGGATCTGACTTGAGGGCAGTGAGATTTTTTTTTTTTTTTTTTTTTGTTTTCTTTGTCTCTTTCTTCTCACAATACACAAAGTCGGAGAAAAGAGAAATTGTTTCTTAAGAGTCCCATTTGTGTCTTAGGATAGAGGAAACAATTCTCTGGAATGTTTTCTTAAAATTTACTTTCATTAAATTACAAAACTCAAGTAAATCACGTAGCTTCCTCATGTCCCTTGTATAATGTATTTGAGTAGGGAATGATCATAGTAAATTGTTTCTGAACCAGGTCCCAGCAAGAAACACATAACATACATAAATTTGTAATTTTAAGAGAGTTCAATAAATTTAATAGCTGTAAATAAGTATAGCGGAACCACAGTAACCCATGACAAGTAATTAGTAGTGGAGGAATGAGGAGATATTGAAATCTTCATCCTCATAGCTATGCCTAAGGGGACAAGATGATCTAGTTAAATTAAACCTGGAAAAATCTATGGATGGGGAGGGTTACCTGACAGGAATTTATTATGTGACTTCTGCTTAGGATCACTGTCAACTCACAAAAGGTGGGTAGTTAAGGGCCTATAGACAGAGCCACTTCATTTTCCAACTTCCCT
Organism: Orycteropus afer afer; assembly: GCF_000298275.1. Taxonomy (NCBI): domain Eukaryota; kingdom Metazoa; phylum Chordata; class Mammalia; order Tubulidentata; family Orycteropodidae; genus Orycteropus; species Orycteropus afer. Next base: position 635,213 of record NW_006922269.1, on the reverse strand, counting down.
CTGTAGGCCTGCAGGCATTCACCAGCTTCCATAGTTCCTAGATATGTGATTTTGGCAATGTATTTAAACTGTTTCTGTCTTAGCTTCTTCATAATATGTTTATTTTGATGGTTAAAAGATGTAATATCTACAAAGTTCTAGCAGAGCATTAGCTCAAAATGAAAGCTCAAGAAAGGTCAATCATAATTTGTATTAGTAATATTTTCTTCACATTCTTCTTGGTTTCAAGGAATTGAGTAAAATAAGAATATTGGTATGTTTTGGCATCACACTGAGAAAAGAGAGGGAAAGAATTAGAAATATGTTATTTTGTTCAATATTGAGTAGATACTGCAAGTCAGAAATCATTCCAGGAATTGCAAATACTCCAAGGCACTGGGTACACTGGCATATTAAAATTCAAAGTAGTATAGAGCAGAACTGAATTCTGAACAAAAGTATTTAAACTAGGATATAAAATAATCAATTTCATATTTTTCTAAGATAGCTATAGAAGCAGCTTATATGATGAATATAATGAAGGTGAGAGTGACTTAGAAAAATCAGATAGCATAATATATGACAGTCAAATTACATTCTTCTCTAACAAGAGGACAAATCATTGACTATCACCAATCTGAGAGCCAACATCTGAAAGAAGGCTATCAGGAAAAAAAAATTAATCAAAGCACAAGTGTCATACATTTTTAAAGCATAGTTCTTCCTTCAGAATTGTTAAAGCTGCTCAGTTGCACTGAGAATTCCTCACAAAATGAATTCGTAAGAAGAGTAAGATATAATCCTTGGTTCTTTTTGTGAGCTATATGGATGGGGAGGATACAGTTATACTGGGATTGTATTATTTTACAAATCTCTCATTTGAATATTTCAAATAGAATTGAAATTTTAAATTAAATATATTGTAACTTGAAATGAATTTATGTAATCTATGCTACGCTTAGACTTGTAAAGAGCTGCATAGTTTTGTACAAGAGTCTTTCTTTGTTAAAACAGAAAAAAAAAAAAAAAAAAAGTACAACCAATTAGAAAAGTAAAACTCTTCCTGCCTCCCACTTACTTGGCTTCCACATTTTGTGCATAAAAACCAACTCACACACCTATATGAAACATAGGACTTATTAAAGAGTATATACTGGGGAAGCATTATTGCCTGGAATGCTGTTTGTGGTTTCTGTTGAATGTGATAATGCCATTAAAGGGAAACACATGATGGCAAAATATAAATAATAATCATATTATGTAGGATAGTGAAAGAAGAAGGGATCTTTTGGATGTAATTAGCCTGAGTTTTAGTCCTTGTTGGCACTTCAGTGATTTGACACAGTGGTTGAAAGATATGAATCTAAAAGCTATACTGCCTTGTTGGAATCATGGCTCCACAACATGCAGCCTATGCATAAGCAACTTGAACACGTTACTTATCCAGACTGTCTCCGTTTCCTCGTGACTAAAATTGGAGATATGGTGAATATTTAATATAAAGTGCTTGGGAGAGTGTTTAATAACTTATTATCTTGTCAATAAGTGTTTGTCAGTGTTATTATTATTGAAACCTTTAATATAAACATCTCATTAAACTACTTAGAGACTACAGTGGTGAAAGCTCACTACACTCTTACAGCCACACACCAGGCTTACATAGACCAGTCTCAGAACTCTTAAGGAATGTTTCTTCATCTGCAAAATGAGTGCAAAGAGATTGATAATTTAGTAACCTTCAAACTGTCAAATCCTCTAACAATTAAAAAAATAAAATGGATTTTAAAAAAACTGTCAGTATTGTTGATATTTTGAGAGGAACATGAGAAGCTATAAATCGAAGAAGATGGCAAAATGTTCACTGAAGCTGGCAAATCCCTTGGAACTTGCCTTTCTACAAAGTAAATTTTGATTTTCTGGCTATTTGTGGTAAGTTATTCATCTGTAGAAGGATGCCCCAAAGTTTGTAATGTCCCAAAGGTAATGCCATCACATACACACACACACAGAGACACACATGAACTACAACAGTTTTGTCTTTGCTGAGTTGGGAGGATTTATAGAATTTTTTTTTTTTTTTTTTTTTAAATAATGAAGTTAAGGTATTAAAACTGAAAAGTTAAAGGTAAAATGTAACAGTTTGTCACAATTATGTTTCATATTGGCAGGTGTTCTGAACTTTCTGTTTGATAACTAGACATATAAATTTCAGTTCTTAAAGCTTTGCAGCCAATTTAAGGGCTCATTTATTTCACTGACAGCAAGATGTATGTGCAGCCTGGTATACTGGATGTCTGGGGCCAAAATCGGCACTTTGTTGCTTGCTTGTCTCACAGGGAGTAAATAGTAGCAATTTTTCAGCATAGGCATACTAACACAAGGTGTTTAGCAAATAAATGAGCATAAGATGACCTGTGGTGTCCTGAAATTACTAAAATTCATGAATAATAAAATGATCTATAGATTGTTAGCAGAGGGCTACAGCACAGGCTAATTTGCAGCCAGTGAAGCTTTGCAGGATAATTTATAACTTTTGAAAATTTAATGACTTCATCAATTTTTACCTATTTTTTACCAATATAATCTCCTGAATACCACTTTCAGCTATGATTTCCTTCTTAGAAAATATCTAAGCAGTCTACATGTTTAGGTTTTTAATATTATGTTTGTTTCATTTGGATTTCTTGTTTGTTTTATATAATCCAGAAAGTAATAGAGCTAGAAGAAAACAATGGTGGTTGGATATATTTTCTTAATTACTAAAATTTGTATAGGAAAAAAAAATGTGATAGATTAATGAAAAAAACCTTACTATTACAGACTATGTATATATTCTGAGATACTTAATACCGTTGAGTTTCCTACACTACATGAATAATATATACTACTAAATAGTATTTAAGTACTAATTTGGGAGGATATCATTTAATTTTCTGAGAAGAAATTTTTCACTTTAAATTCAAGTATTAAAACAAATTTTCTCTTTACTAACCTCATAGGGAAAAACACATATGCCACATATATATGTATATGTGTGTGTGTATATATATATATATATATATATATATGTACATTTTGATAATATGTTACCTCTTGACATGGTTGAATGTTGATCATATCCTTTTGGTACTGTGTATTCCTTTTTTTTTTTTCTTTTCCCCATCTTCTTTTGATATTTCCTATATCCTTCAATATTTTGCATATGAAAGCCTTCAGTATTGCAACTCAAGGTTGTATGTATATGTGTGTGTGTGTGTGTGTACACCACCAAAGACCATTAGCTCAATTCCAATTTATAGAGACCCCCCATTGGTTTTCTGAAGTGGTAAATCTTTACAGAAGTAAATTGATCCATCTTCCTTCCAGAAAGCAGCTGGTGTGTTTGAACCACCAACCTTCTAGTAAGCAGTCAAATGCTCCAAACGTGTGTGTGTGTGGGTATGTACATATGTATGTTGTTGTTGTTGTTGTTGTTGTTGTTATGTGCCGTCGAGTCAGCCCTGACTCATAGCGACCCCTCCTTGGGTTTCCGAGGCAGTATCACTACGGAAGTAGGATTGTACATATGTATATATATGCATATTTGTCTTTTTTAGGAGCTCTGGTAACACAGTGCCTAAAGGCATCTGACTGCTAAACAGAAGTTTGGTGGTTCAAACTCACCAGCCACTCCGTGGGAGCAATCTGGGAAATCTACTTCTGGGAAGATTTACCACTTTGGAAACCCAGAAGGGGGTGCAATCAGTTGGGATCGACTTGCAGGCAGTGGGTTTGGTTTTATACTCATATCACACAAAAAAATTTTTCAAAACCATTATTGAAAATTAGCTTTATGTGCTTTCATTAAAATCAACTAATTCCTTTAAAATTCTAGAATATGTCTGTGTATATTTCTTTGCCATCAAATGTACTTACATTGCATAGCCATTTTGCATTGATTATTTCCTAGATTATATTTTAACTATGATTTATAAGATCCTGTTTATTTTTTCTTAATTTCGAAGATTATAAAATTAAAAACATATTTCATATTATATACAATCTATATACTGCAATTTTTATTAAGAGGTTCACATCCTTTTTTATTTTCTCAATAATCTGTACATTGATGATGAATTTGGTTATGGTAAACCCAAAAATGTTTTCTGAGAATTTATAAACTTGGTCAACAAGATGGAAAATATAGTTGTTGTCAAATAGGCACGTGAATACAAAGCAATAAAATGATTTGCACTTGTGACACATGATAAAGTGGAATGTAACCCAAGAGGCAGGTTTCTTGAGGGAATACTTGGTATTTGGAATAATGTTGTTGTTAGATGACATTTGATACAGTTTTGACTCATAGTCACTCTATCTACAGCAGAGGGAAACATTTTTTGGCCCTTAGCCATCCTCACAATTGCTGCTATGCTAGAGTGCGTCATTACAGCTACCACCTCAATTCATCTAATGAAGGGTCTTTCCCCTTTTCGCTGACCATTTACTATATCAAGCAAAATATCCTTCTCTAGGGACTCATCCCTCCTGATAAAATAACCAAACTACTAGAGATAAAGTCTGGTCATTTTCACTTCCAAGGAGCATTCTGGTTGTACTTCTTCCAAGATGGATTTGTTCATTCTTCATGGTACATTCAACATTCTTTGTCAACACCACAATTCAAATGCATCAATTTTTGAGGCATTCCATATTGATTGTCCAGCTTTCATGTTCATCTGAGTGTATCAAAAATATCATGGCTAGGGTCAGGTACACCTGAGTCTTCAAAAATAACATCTCTCTTCTCTAACATTTTAAAGAAATCTTTTGCAGCAGATTTGCCTAATGAAATAATGTCTTTTGATTCCTTCACTGCAGCATCCATGGACACTGATTGTGGACGCCAATAAAATAAAATATTTGACAATATCATTTTTTTCCCCATTTATCATGATGTTGCTTATTAGACCATTGTGAGAAATTTTGTTTTCTTTCTGTTGAGGTGTAATCCATACTACAGTCTGAAATATTTGACTTTCATCAGTAAGTGCTTCAAGTCTTCATTTTCAGTAAGTAAGGTTGTGTCTTCAACATATTGCATGTTGTTAATAAATCTTCCAGTCCTCAGGCCACATTTTTTTTTTATATATAGCCCAGCTTCTTGGAATATATGCTTAGCATGCAGATTGAATAAATATGGTAAAAGGATACAGCCTTGATGCACACCATTCCTTATTTTAAAACTTGCAATGTACCCTTATTCTGTTCAAATGGCTGTCTTTTGGCCTATGTAGAAGTTCCTCATGAACATAATTGAGTGTTGTGGAATTCCCAATGTTTGCAATTATATACATAATTTGTTATGATCCACACAGTTGAATATTTTTGGGTAGTCAATAAACACCAGTAAACACCATTCTGGTAATCTTTACTTTCAGCCAAGATCCATTTTACATCCTTCGTTCCACATCCTCTTATGATTCTGGCTTGAATTTCTGGGAGTTCTCTAGATTCAACTTCAAAAGTTTTTGCATTTCTCCAGCAAAATTTTACTTGCATATCATATTAATAATATTGATTGATAATTTCCACATTCTGTTGGATCACCTTTCTTTAGAATGGGGACAAATATGGATCTCTTACAGTCAATTGCCCAGTTAGCTATTTTCAAAATTTCTTGCAATAAATGGGTGAGTAGTTCTAGGATTGCATTCATTTGTTGAAATATCTCAGTTGGACTTCCATCAATTCCTAAGGCCTTTTATTTTGGTGGGGAGGGCAATTCTTTCAGTGCAGCTTGAACTTCTTCTTTCAGTACCATTGAATCTTGATAATATGTTACCTCTTGACATGGTTGAATGTTGATCATATCCTTTTGGTACTGTATATTCCTTCTTTTTTTTTTTTTTCCTTTTCCCATCTTCTTTTGATATTTCCTGTATCCTTCAATATTTTTTTCATATGGAAGCCTTCAATATTGCAACTCAAGGTTTGAATTTTTTCTTCAGTTCATTCAGCCTGAGAAATGCAGAGTATGTTCTTTCCTTTGATTTTTAACTCCAAGGCTTTTCACATTTCATTATAATATTTTACTTTGTCTTTTTGAGCTGTCTTTTAAAATACTCTGTTGAGGTCTCTTACATCCTCGTTTCTTCCGCTTAAGAGCAAGTTTCAAGTTTCTCCTAACATCCATTTTGGTATTTCCTTCCTTTCTTTTCTTTTTAATGAACTTTTTCTTTCTTCATGTATGATGCTCTTCATGCCATACAATAATTCATCTGGTCTTTGGTCATTGATGTACAATGAACCAGATATTTTCTTCAAATGGTCTCTAACTTCCAGTGGGTAGACTCAAGTTCATATTTTGGCTCTCATTGTTTTTTTTAATTTTTTCTTCAACTTCAATTTAAACTTACATATGAGCAAGTGATGGTCTGTTCCACATTTATCCCCTGGACTTGCTTGGACTAGTGATACTGAGCTTCTCTATAGCATCTTTCTACAGGTAGAGTTGATTTCATTACTAGGTATTCCATATGACGAAGTTCATGTGTACAATAGCTGTTTATGTTGTTGAATAAAAGGTATTTGGTATGAATAAATTTGCCTCTCAAAATTTTATCATGTGCTCTACAGTATCATTTCTATCACCAAGGCCATCACTTCCAACTACTGATATTTCTTTACTTCCAACTTTTGCATTCCAATCACCAGTAATTATCAGTGCATCTTGATTATACATTTGGTCAAATTCAGTCTGCAGATGTTGGTAAAATTCTTCAATTCCTTCATCTTTGGTTGGTGCATAGATTTGAATAATAGCAGTACTAACTGGTCTTCTTTGCAGGCATATGGCTATTATTTTGTCACTGACTTCAGGATAGATCTTGAAATGTTCTTTTTGACAATGAACATGACACCAATGTCTTTGTCATTCTGGCATAGTAGACCATGTGCTTGTCTGATTCTAAATGGCCAGTATCACTCTATTTCAGCTAAGATATGGATCTGTATTCATTCCATTTCAGTTTTGAAAAATTCCAATTTTCCTAGATTTGTCCATTCTACACTCCATATTCTGATGATTATTGAATGTTCTCAGCCTCTTTCTTCTTTTTTGAGTTGTGCTACATTAGCAAATGGTCAAGAGATTTTATAACATCTAGTTCATTAAGGTTTCCTCTATTTTGAGGAGGCTACACTTCCTCAGTCATATTTTGAGTACCTTCCAAGAAGATGAACTCATCTTCTGGCACTGTATCAGACAATGTTTCCCTGCATTTCACAAGCTATTCATTGGCCAATTGTTTCAGAAGTGGACTGTCCCTTTCTTCTTCCTAGTCTGTCTCAGTCTGGAAGCTCTGCTGAAATCTGTCTATGATGGATGACCCTGCTTTCATTAGAAATACAATTGGCACAGCTCACAGCATTACAGCATCATGTAAGCCATCAGTACAAAAAATTGACAGATGAGTGGTGGTTTGGAATAATATTAAATAAATGTGGTATACTTATCATCAGTATATTCCTTGGATTTTATACAGATTTTATTCTTTATAAAATTTTTGGTGATTTTCTTTTTGTATTTATTTTCATGACTCATTTTTTATTTGTGACAAATAATCAAAATATAAATTTTTCCTATGTGAAGAGATTTTTTCTCCCAAATAAATATTTCTTTTACATTAAACATTAAGAGAAGTTTAAGTAATTTTAAAGACTATTTTTACAAATATTTTTCTTTGAAGAGTCAATTTAATTCTACATTGCACATTAAAATGACTATTATGAAAAGAATATTTAATAAGTATGTGAGGAATGGCTTATGAATATTCTTTTATATTTACTGAATTGATTCCTGATAGCTTCTAAGATTGTGTTACAATGTAATCATAAATGGAAGAAAAGTTAAATGCACATGTAAATATATGGCAATGATCTTATTTAATTATCTTATAGTATTCCTACCTATTTTCCATTCTTTTTCTTTGTAAGGAGTATTATAAAAATAAAATATTTAATCACTCTTATTATGAAGTGTCATTGGTTGATTTTTTCCTTGTATACTTTTGATTTAATCAAACTTACCACACACATGAGGTTTATTTGTTTTTTTTTTTTTT
>NW_006922269.1:611257-626974 GCF_000298275.1 Orycteropus afer afer | reverse complement strand
TTTTTTTTTTTTTTTAATGAAAGATAACTCAAAATGCTCAGTTGTTACCAGAGTTGCTCAAAACACTATGTCTTGCATTAGCCATAATTCAGTTTTATTTCAGCTTAAAATCTCAATATTTAATCTTATTATATAGTTTGAATGCACAATAAAAATAATAATTGTCACTCAGAAAGCCAGCTCTTAATCTTATTGAGTAGATACCATGGTACATGAACTATACAAAGTATGTTCTGGTTACCTAGTACCTCTCTGACAAGAATATACCACAAATGGGATGACTTTAACAAACAGGAGTTTATTCTGTTACAGTTTGGAGGCTTTAAGTCCAAGTTCAAAGTGCCAGGCTCTAGCCCTTTAGGCTTGTTCTTCATTTCTACTTCCAGCTCCTGGCCCACTGAAGCTAGAGGATTTTCTTCACTCAGACAGCTGCTGGCTGTTCGATGTTACCAAACCGCACAGCAGGCCTTTAATTCAAGTCCATTTTAAGTTCCAAGGTCAGCAGAGCATGGCTACATGCAGGGTTCAAGGTGCCATAAACTAGTTACTATCTCCAAGCATTCTCCTTATATACAGGAAGCAGACCATATTCCAAAGGCAACTACTCAGCTGTTTGTAGTAGATCCCACCATGGATTTCATTGCTAGTCTCATAATGGGGAATAACTACCACCAGCTGCCCAGCCACCAACCAGGCCCAGCCAAGTTAACATACAAACTGAACTACCACAAAGTATTTTACTTATTATTTCATTAGTTCCTGATAAACTTGTAATGTATGAATTGATACTACACTATATATGCTGGCTATTGGGGCTAATAATAAAGAGCAAATACTTCAAGTTCATAATATACTAAATGAAAAAACATTCTAATTTCATATGTGAAGTTCTAAGTTCTTTTTTTTTCCAAAAAATATCAAAAGTTGTCTTATGATGAATCAGCATGTAATATGTCTTTATGTTCAATGGTATTTTTATACTGTTTAAATAAATATGTAATTTTTTTTTTTTGCATTTTGAAGAAGTGTATTGTGACTTATTCTTGTTCTGGTAGTTTATTTTTTATAATTATTTATCATGACTTACATTTTAGTTACTTCAGTCAACCACACTATGTATTTTCCCAAATTTCTGAATTCTAGCTGTTTATTATGAAGCCATTTGTTATAATGGAGGATAAGAAATAAATCAGTCTAAAAACCTTGTTTATGTTCCAGCTGTTAAATCCCTAAGCCTCACTTTTCTTCTCCATAAATGTGACACACTAATAAAATTTGTGATAGTAATCTTGGTGATAGTGTGTACCATACCATGCATGTGTTTACCCTAATTCAAGTGAATTACTCTATAATTCACTTGAAACAATAGACCACTGACCAGTGACTAGAGTATCCAAAAATTATGTTGCAAAGAATGTTAACAAATCACAAAAACAAAAAGAGTTTGAGAGATAGCTCTGTTTAACATGATCTAGATTGCTTTTTAAATAGCATATTGTACTAATTTCTAAAAGTTATAACATGAAAATGTAATTTGACAGAAAAAAAGATTTTACTGCTGAGAGAATTATAGTTAATGATAAGCCATCATTATCTTGGTTTGGGTGTTATTTGGTTTTATTTCTCCCTCCACCCCATTGGCAATTGAATCATTTTAAGATTTTCGGTTGAGATAGACAAATAAATTAGGAATTAAATTGAACAAATATTGCATATTGAGATTTATATTCTCCAGTAGAAATGGAAATGCCAATATAATGACATGGCAATGCTTATTGAAAATGAAATATTACCACAATCAATTTGACCAATATATGATGAGCTATTGAATACACAAGGAACATTGGTTCCATAGTGGTTAAGTGGTTGGATGCTAACTTTAAGGTTGGCATTTTGAACTCACAACTAGATCCATGGGAAAAAGATGTGGAAATCTGCTTCTGTAAAGATTACAACCTTAGAAACCCTATGGGGAGATGTCTGTCCTATAGGGTCATTATAAATCAGAATTCACTTGAGGACAACCATTTTTGTTTTTCAAGTGCACACAGTTTTGGTTTATCAAGTGCACATGGGGGAATTCTTAGTTGAAACTCATTTTTTTTTCCCCTCTGTAAATACTTAATTTTCCCTCTTTTTATTGCAGGGAATTAAATCCCATCACACTGCTAGAATTCTGTCTCTCCCCTCTGAACTTTTCTTTTGTGTCTTGATTTTTTATGCTTTTATAATCCATAGATTCATTAACAAAAAGTGAACTACTTTTAATTCTTCCATGCCTGTTTTAAAATCTCTGAGAAATAATTGTGATTGGATTAGCTTAGATGGTATATTTCCCTTGTGGGCAACAGACATGGCAGTGTGGCCAGCAGTCATTAACCAATATAAAGATAGGGAGGAGAGGGGTAGATTTATGAGTGTCAATGTGTCATGGGCACCCAATCCGTCTAATCCATGTTCTTAATGATAGGATGAATCATTGTCTAGGGTCTTTCATACATTCTCCTTTTTTTTTTCTTTCTTGTTGAAATAATATCGTTCAAATTCCAGATCTTCACTAATTCTTTTTTGTCATTTTTAGCTTTACCCATAAACACATAACTATTGACTTCACTTTATGAGTTTTCTCTATAGGTTGTTGTGTGATTATTAGGTGTTGTCGAGTCAGCATTGACTCATAAAGACCCTATGCACAACAGAACAAAATGCTGCCCAGTCTTGTGCCATCCTCAAAATCCTTGCTAAGCTTGAGTCATTTTTGCAGCCACTGTGCCCATCTATCTCTTTGAGGGTCTTCCTCTTTTTCACTGATCCTCTATTTTACCAAGACTGACATTCTTCTCCAGGGAATGTTCCCCTCTGAAAACATGACTAAAGTAGATGAGATAGTCTTGCAATTCTTGCTTCCAAAGAACATTTTGGCTGCACTTTTTCTAAGACATGTTTTTTCCATCTTGAGGCAATCCATGTTATTTTCAGTTTTCTTTTCCAATATTACATTTCAAAAGCATAAATTCTTCTTAAGTCTTCCTTATTCATTGGCCAGCTTTCACATGCATATGAAACAATTGAAAATACCATGGTTTGGGTTAGGCCCACCTTCATCTTCAAAGTGACATCTTTGCTTCTTAACACTTTAAAGAGCTCTTTTCCTGAAGATTTCTGATTTCCTGACTGCTTCTTCCATTGATGTTGATCGTGGATCCAAGTAAAATGAAATCTCTGACAGCTTCAATCATTTCTCTATTTATAGTGATGTTGGTCCAGGTTTGAGGATTTTTTTTTTTTTTTTTTTTTAAGTCTTGAGGTATAATCCACACTGAAGACTAGTCATTGATTTTCATCAGCAAGTGCTTCTGGTCACCTTCACTTTCAGCAAACAAGGCACAAGGCAGTGTCATGTGCATAGCACAGGTTGTTAATGAGTCTGCCTTCAGTCCTGAGGTTGCATTCTTCTTCATATACTCCAGCTTCTTGAATTATTTGGTCAGCAGAGATTTAATAAGTATGGTGAAAGGATACAACCATGATGCACAACCATTCTGAGTTTAAATCATACAGTATTTCCTTGTTCTGTTGAATGAGAACCTCTTGGTTTATGTACAGTTTCCTCATGAGCACAATTAAGTGTTTTGGAATTCCCATTCTTCCCAGTGTTATCCATAATTTGTTATGATCCACAGATGAATGCCTTTGCATAGTCATTAAAAACAGGTAAACATCTTTCTGGTATTGTTTGCTTTCAGCCAAGATACATCAGACATTAGGAATGATACCCCTCGTTCCATGTCCTCTTCTGAATCCAGCTTGAATTTCTGGAAGTTATCTATCAATATACTGCTGCAAATGTGTTTGAATTTTCTTCAGCAAAATTGTAATTGCATGTGATATTAATGGTATCATTCAATAATTCCTACATTCTGTTACATCATGCTCCTTTGGCATGGGCACAAATATCAATCTTTTCCAGTCATTTGTCATGTAGCTGTCTTACAAATTTCTTGGCATAAATGGGTAAGTACCTCCAGCACTGAATCCATTTGTTGAAACATCTCATTGGGTATTCCATCATTCCTGGAGCCTTGGTTATGACAATTCCCTCAATGCACCTGGTACTTCCTCCTTCAATATTATTGGTTCTTGATCAGACACTACCTTCTGAAATAGTTTAACATTGGCTAATTCTTTTTGGTAGAGTGATTCTGTGTATTCCTTCCATCTTCTTTTGATGCTCGTCCATCAGTTAATATGCTGCCCATAGAATCCTCCAATATTGCTTCTCAAGGCTTATTTATTTATTTATTTATTTTTCAGTTCTTTAGCTTGAGAAATGCTGAGCATGTTCTTCTCTTTTGGTTTCCTAACTCTGGGTCTTTGCACATTTCATTATGATACTTTACTTTGTCTTCTTGAGCTGCCTTTTGAAGTCTTCTGTTCAGTGCCTTTATTTTATCATTTCTTCCACTTGCTTTAGGTACTCTCCACTCCAGGGCAAGTTTCAAAGTCTCTTCTAACATACATTATGGTCTTTTCTTCCTCTCCTGTCTTTTCAATGACTTTTGCTTTCCTCATGTATGATGGTCTTGATCTCATCCTACAGCTCATCTGGTCTCCAGTCATTGGTGTTCAATGAGTTAAATATATTCTTCAGATTGTCTCTAAATTCATGTGGGAAATAGTCAAGGTCCTATTTTGGTTCTCCTGTACTTGTTTTAATTTTCTTCAACTTCAACTTCCCTATGAGCACTTGATGGTCTGTTTGATAGTCAACTCCTGGCCTTGTTTCAACTGAAGATAATGAGCTTCTCCATTGCCTCCTTCCATAGATGTAGTTGATCTGATTTTTGTATAATCCTTCTGGCAAGGACCACATGTACACTTGCCATTTATGTTGTTGAAAAAAGGATATTTGCAATGAATAACTCATTGATCTTGCAAAATTCTGTCATGTGATCCCCAGCATCATAACTGTCACCAACTACTGATGCTTCTTCATTTCCAACATTCACATTCTTATCACCAGTAATAATCAATATATCTTGATTGCATGATGGTAAATTTTAGATTGCATAAGTTGCTAAAATCTTTAATTTCTTTACCTTTGGCTTTAGAGATTGGTGTGTAAATTTGAATAGTAATAGTATTACTGATCTTCCTTATAGGTATATGGGTGTTATCCTTTAACTGACTACATTGTGCTTCAGGATATATACTGAAACATTCTTTTCAATGATGAAGGCCACAACATTCTTCTTCAGTTTGTCATTCCCAGTACAGTAGAACATGATTGAATGATTCAAAATGGTCAATACCAGTGCATTTCAGCCAACTAATGCAGCTGTTTCTTCTCATTTTGAGTCATGCCCCATCATCAGATGATGGTCCTGAAAGCTTTACTCCAAGCATGTCATTACAGTCAACTCTGTTTTGACAAAGCATATCTTCCCCAGTCAAATTTTGAGTACCTTCCTCTCAGAAGGGTTCATCTTCTGGAACTATAACAGACAACGTTTTGGGACTATTCATAAAGTTTACCAAAAATATATCACAGTGTTTTACTGCTATTCATAAGGTTTTCACTGGCCAATTTTTTTTTTTTTTTTTCAGAAGTGGATGGCTCTGTTCTTCTTCTAAGTTTATATTAGTCTGAAAGCTCCACTGAAACTAGTCCACCGTGTGTGACCTTGCTGGCATTTGAAATACCAGTGGCTTAGCCTCCAGCCTCACAGCAACAAATGAACCAGCCGCCACAGTACAACAAAAAAGTGATGGTCTTGATGGATATTTTATGCTAAAAGTACTGATGAGTCATTATCTACAAAAATAAACATTTAAAGCCTCTCATCCCTCAATGCAGGCCAGAATGGATCTACACATCCATTCAAATAATAATAAATTTATCAAGTGAATTCTGACTTATGTTGAATCCATATGCTTAGGTGAATTTTTGGAGGTATATTGTCAGGATTTTCTTCTGAGACAACTGAGAGTTGGTTCTAACTATGAAGTATTTTGTTGTTTATTGTTAGGTACCATAGAGTTATCTCTGACTCATAGTGACCCTATGCAAAGCAGAACAAAACACCACCAGGTCCGGTGCCAGTTCTGTGATCCTTGCTATACTTGAGCCAGTCGCTGCAGCCACTGTATCAATCCATTTCATTGAGGGCCTTTCCTTTTTTGTTGACCCTCCACCTTACCAAGCATGACATCCTTCTCCAGGGAATGGTCCTTTCTGACAACAAGACTAAAGTAGGTGAGATGAAGTCTGGCTGTTCTCAATTTCAAGGACCATTCTAGCTGCACTTCCTCCAGGACACATTTGTTAGTTCTTTTAGCAGTCCATGGTACTTTCAACATTCTTCACCAGCACCACAATTCAAAAGCATCACTTCTTCTTTGGTCTTCCTTATTCATTGTTCAGCTCTCATATGCATATGAGGCAATTGAAAATATAATGTCTTGTGTCAGGAGCACCTTAGCCCTCAAGAAGACATCTTTGTTCCTCAACACTTGAAATAGGTACTTTGCAGCTGACTTGCCCAGTGCTATATGTCATTTGATGTCCTGATTGCTGCTTCCATTGGCGTCCATTGCAGAACTAAGCAATGTGAAGTCTTTGACAACCTCATTCTTTTCTCCATTTATCATGATGCTTCTTATGGGTCCAGTTGTGAGGATTTTTCTTTTCTTTATATTGAGATGTAATCTATACTGCATGCTGTATTCTTTAATCTTCATCAGTAAGTGCTTCAAGTCATCCTCACTTTCAGGAAGCAAAATTGTATTGTCAGCATATTACAGGTTGTTAATGAGTCTTCCTCCAATCTTGATGCCATATTCTTCATATAGTCCAGGTTCTCAGATTATTTGCTCAGCATATAGTTTGAATAAGTATGGTGAAAGGATTCAACCATGATGCACTCCCTTCTTGATTTTAAACCATGCAATGTTCCCTTGTTCTGTTTGAACGACAGTCTCTTGGTCTATGTACAGGTCCCTCATGAGTACAATTAAGTGTTCTGGAATTCCCATTCTTCTCAATGTTATCCATAGTTTGTTATGATCCACACAATAAAATGCTTTTGCATAGTCAATAAAACATAAATAAACATTTGTCTGGCATTTTTTCTTTGAGCCAAGATCCATTTATTTTGCTTAGTAACACAGAGGGTCAGAGAAAAGAAGGAAGACCTTCAACAAAATAGATTGACATAGAGGTTGCCACAATGGACTCAAAGTAATGATTGTGAGGATGGTGCAGGACTTGATAGTATTTCATTCTGTTGTACAAAATGTCACTGTAAGTCAGAACAACAGTTAACAACAATAAGAGAATTATGAGATGGAGATAATATGAGCATGGATGGAGGTAATATTTTGTTAATAGATGAGTTTTTAACCATTTGAGCCACCAGAGTTTCCAAACACCTATGTAACTCTCAGGCTAACTTGGACTTAACTTCCAGTTATATGTAACTAAAGGCAGAGTGGATAGCATGGATCAACTGTTGGAAAGTCATCATTATCATCCATGCTGTGTCTCAGTTGAGTGTAATTTATTTTCATGGAAACTCATAGAATGATTGGGACTTGGAAAAGCTTGATTACTGTAAAATACTAAAATGTTTCTATCCTAATTTCTATGATACTCTGAATTATAAATGTTCACACTAAATTTAAATGAAGGTAATTTAGCTGGGAAAAAAAAAAAAAAATATATATATATATATATATATATATATATATATATATATAACCCTTGCTCATCTAGGATAGGTGACTGCAGACATACTTAACAAAATACACAAGTTTGCTCATATTACCTCCATCTTATAATTCACTTATTTTAATTCATCTTATATGTTGTTCTGAGTTATAGTGACACTTTGTACAACAGAATAAAATGCTACCAAGTCCTGGACCATCCTCACAATCATTGCTATATTTGAGCCCACTGTTGCAACCACTGTGTCAATCCATTTTGTGGATGGTCTTCCTCTTTTTCTCTGACTCTCTGTTTTACTAAGCAAGATGTCCTTCTCTAGGGTGTGGGCCCTCCCTGATAATATGTCCAATGTAAACAAAACAAGTCTCAGTATCCTCATGGCTAAGGAACTTGCTCATTGTACTACTTCCAAGATAGAGTTGTTTTTTCTTCTAGCAGTCCATTCTCAATAGTTTTCACAAACACAGTAATTAAAATGCATTAAGTCTTCTTCAGTATTCTTTGCTCATGGTCCAATTTTCACATGCATAGGAAATGATTGAAGATACCATGCTTTGAGTCAGTGTACCTTAGCCTCAAAGTGGTGTCCTTGCTTTTTTACACTGTAAATGTGTCATTAAGTAGACTTTGTCAGTGCAGTGCACCAAGTAATATCTTGATTGCAGCTTCAATGGGTGTTGATTGTGGAACCACGTAAAATGAAATCCTTGACAATGTCAAAATCTTCTGTTTATTCTGATATTGTTTATTCTGATATTGTTTATTAGTCCACTTGTAAAGATTTTTGTTTTCTTTATATTGAGATTTATTCTGAAATTTTCTGAGTTATCTAACTATCCAGCCTTTGTGGATATATAAGCCCCAGAGACACAGTGTGATCCAAGTCCCAAGAGACAATATGACTACTGTAATTTCTCAAAACCTGGGCTTGATTGATTTGTATTGAATTCATCTTACATTGGCTCAAAGTTCTATACATTTGGTCTAATAATGATGATAATATATTTTTTTAATTTTTATTTTAGTCAAGATTATTTTTGTTTTAAAAGTAGAAAGCAAGAGTTCTGGCAAGATGGTGGAATATGCGGACAAGCTACACAGACCCTTTGAAAAAAAAAGCAAAGAGAAACCAAATGAAATGAATGCAGAAGATAATCTTAGAACTCTGAGCTTTGAAGAGAAGGATGAAGAAGTGGATTAAATACCAACAAGTAAAATAACCTGAATGAAACAGTGAGTAAGGTGACAAAACAAGCTGTGGACTGCCAACTATCCTGATTACACAGCCATTTTTAATATTTCCCTTCACATCCTAAGAATCAGTTCTGTTCAACAAGTCTGCATGTGCAAGGATTGAATTGGTGCTGGATGATATGAAAGAAGAACAATAAGGAAGAGAACAGGTGGACCTGTAGACTACCAATGGTTGTCCTGAGGGTGCAGCCATTTTGGATGTTTGCAAGCAGTTGGCACAGGCATTTCCAGTGTGTACAAGTGATGTTCTTTCTAGGACTGTGATCTCGAAGTGGGGTCTGCCTGCAGAGGAACTGAGGACTGCATGGGCAACCACAATAGAGACTGATGACTAACCTCTTGGAGAACAGGAGTATGGTGATCCTCCTGACTTCACCCCCCTCATTGATATACAGGGATTCAATCCCAGTATACGCCCTCACAGAGTCTAAGTACTATGCCCTGCCCTGCACAGTTTTTTTTTTTTAATTATTCTTTTTATATTCCTCTTTTCTTCCTTTTTAAATTATATTTATTTAATCACCTCTTCCATTCTCTTTTTTTTTTTTTTTTTTTTTCATCCTGTATTTTTTTCTCTTCCTTTTTCCTGGTTCCTTTTTTCTTTCTCTTGGTTCTTCCCATCTCTTGTTTGTCTTTTTGCAGTTTTCCCTATTCTTTTACTCTTGCTGTTTTCACTCCTTCTTCCTTCCCTAAATAGTGTGGCATTTTTTTCTCCTCTTTTCATATTATCTTTCTTTTACCTTTTTAAAATATATTTTGAAAAAATTTCTTCTTATTTGTTGCATTTTGTGTGTGACTGTTCCTATTTGTGCCATTTGATGTTTTTGTTCTTGATTTTTTTTGTTATTATTATTGTCTAACTGAGTGGAAAACAATAACCATTCCAACCAAATCCAACTATGCCTGCATCTCCTGCATGAGGCATGTCTCAGTGAATGAGGGCCACCATTTGCTTTTGTATCAACTGATCAACTGACTAACAAAAGATGGTGACAAATACCAGCTCCACTCACCCTCAAATACTCTTTATGAACAGCTAATAGAGATCTATCACACCCACTAGGGGACAGATAGTGAGTGCCTAAGTGCTAACAACTAGCAAGTAGAGGAGTACAGTATCCTACTCATTCAGATATATCAAGACAAAATAAAGGAAGAAAAAATCTTGCATGAATTACACCAAAATACAACTACAAATTAAACATAAGTACAACACCACCACAATGTCTCAAAGACAACAGACCATCACAGTCCATACAAAAAAGCAAGATAAAATAGTAGAAACAAAGGACGAGGATACAAACACAGAAACCATCCCAGAGGAAGAAGCAGCGTTGGAACTCCCTACAAGGAATTCAAAAGACTTATATTGTGGTACCTTCAATGGATTGAGAGACAGATCAAGGAAAACATTGATAAAATTAAGGAGAACATAGACAAAACTCTGAGACAATTTAGGAAAACAATACAAGAACCAATTGACAAAATAAATAAATAAGCAGAAATGACAAAAAACAACAAACAGAAATCCAGAAGATTGATACCAAAATTCAGAAATAAATAACACAATGAATAGACAAAGGAGTAGAATCAAATCAACAGAAGACAGAATTAATGAGATGGACAACAAATACCTCAATACTACTTTGTTAAGGGATCAGTCAGACAAAAGATCAAAACAAAATGTAGAAAACTTAAGATTCATGTGGGATACCATCAAGAGGAATAGCCTATGTGTAATCAGAATACCAGAACAGGAAGAGACAGATAAAACCACAGAGAAAATTGTCAAAGATTTGTTGGAAGATAATTTCCCTAATATGTGGAAGGAAAAAATACATAAATTCAAGAAGTTCTGTGAACCCCAAACAGGCTAGACCCCAAAAGAAAAGCACTAAAACATATCATCATTAAACTCACCAAAACCAAAGACAAAAAAAGAATCTTGAAAGCAACAAAACAGCACGAGAAAAATGAAAAGTTTCCTACAAAAGGCAACTAATAAGTCTCACCTCTCATTTATTGGCAGAAACTATGCATGCAAAAAGGCAATGGGATGATATATATATAAAACTCTGAAAGAGAAATATTATATACCCAGAAAAGTGTCTATCAAATATGAGGGTGGACTTAGGATATTTCCAGATAAGCAGAAATTAAGGGAATTTGTTAACACCAGAGCACCTTTACAAAAGATGCTAAAAGGAGTCATTGCAATAGAAAACCAACAACAGGAAATAAACTGAAGATTTACACACATACATGATGACACAAACTCAGTTACAGAAACATCCAAAGTAAAATAAGCTTGCAAAATGATAATAAGGAACCAGAGACATGAATTGGTAGATGAGGTCAGCTAAAATCCAGAAAAGAGAGAATAAATAGTGTAATTACAGGATTACTAAAAGGTGAGGAAGTCAAGACAATTGGGAGATAGAACAGACTGTTTTAAACTTGGGAAGAAAATTATAAATTACAGGGAAACCTCAAAGAAACATAATAAACCTTCACATAAAAATAAAAAAAGATGACAAGCACAAATACTTAGCAAATATTGAAAAAAATAGCAAGGAAGTATATGATAACAAGATTCATAAACAAAATGAGGTCATCACAGAACAAAGAAATCAGCAAAATCACACACACATACAAACACAAAAACACACATAACAATATGACATTAAAAAATTCATACTTGTCAACAATTACACTGAATGTAAATCATTAGCTGCACCACTCAAGAGAGAGAGAGTTGCAGACTGGATAAGAAAACATGACTTATCAATAAGCTGTCTATAAGAGATTCACCTTAGACAGAAAGGCTAAAATAAACTAAAAATCGAAGATTGGAAAAAGATATTCCAAGCAAATAGCAAACATAAAAAGCAGGAGTAGCATTGTTAATTTCTGATGAAATAGACTTTATGACAAAAACAATCAGAAGACACAAGGAAGGACAATTTATAATGATTGAAGGATCACTTGAACAAGAGGACATAACCATAATAAATACCAACATGGCCAATGAAAGAGCCTCAAAATACATAAAGCAGACTTCAACAGTGTTGAAAATACAAAGAGATGACTCCAGAGTAATTGTAGAAGACTTTAATGCACCACTTTTTTATTGGTTATCTAAGGCTGCTCTAACAGAAAAATATCACAAATGGGGTGGCTTTAACAAACAGGAATTTATTCTCTTACAGTATTGGAGGCTAGAAGTCTGAGTTTAAAGTGCCCTCGGCCTTGGGCTTCAGCTCTTCCTCCTGCTCCCAGCCCACTAATGTTGGAGACTTTCTTTACTCAGGCAGAATCTGGCTGCTGAGACTGACAAACTCCAGGTTGATAAGTAAAAAGGCATAGTCCCAGTATTATCAAACCACATGACAAGTCATTGATTCAAGTCCTTTAAGAGTCCCAAGATTGACAGAAAGAATGGCAGGCTGCTGAATAGCAACTTGGCTGCATACAGGTTTCAAGCAGGTCAAAAGATATAGACCATTCCCAAAGCTTCTCCTTATGTACTAGGAGCAGACCACACCCCTAAGACAGCTACTCAGCTGCTCATGGTAGATCTACCATGAAGTAGGTTACCAATCTCAACATGAGGAATCACTACATCCCACTGTCCAGCCACTTAAAGCCAAGAGCAGCAAAATTGACACATAACCTTAACTAACTGCAATTGTCATTAAAAGACAGAATCATTGGAAAGAACCTCAAGAAAGATGCAGAAGAAATAAACAAGGTGATCAACCAACTTGACCTTATAGACATCTACATGGTAGTTCACCCAACAACAGCAAAATATACATTATTTTACAGAACACATGCAACATTCCACAGGATTGATGTTAGGCCACAAAGCAAACCTTGATAAAATTAAAAACATTGAGTTACTGCTAAGCATCTTCTCAGATCATAATACTATAAAATTAGAAATCAACACTAGGAAGACCAATGGACAAAGAGTAAATGCATGGAAACTGAATAACACTTTCATAAAAAAAGACTGAGTAATAGAAGAAATAGAAAAATTATCAAATGATAATGAAATCACAACATACCAAAACCTTTGAAACACAGAAAAAGCAATGATCAAAGGACAATTTATAGCAATAGATTCACATATCAAAAAAGAAGAAAGAGCCAAAATCAACACCTTAACCCAACATCTCCAACAATTAGAAAAAGCCCAGGAAAAAAAAAAAAAAAAAAAAACAGCCAAAAGTCACCAGAGGAAATTATAATAATAATAATAATCAAGATTTGAGCAGAAATAAATGAACCAGCAAAAAAGAGAAAAAAATCAAGAAGACTGGAATTTGGTTTTTTCAAAAGATTAATAAAATTGGCAAACCACTGGCAAAGTTAACAAGAGAAAAGAAGAACATGCAAATAACACAAGTAGGAAATGAAAGAGGTGATGTAACCAATAGAAATACAAAAAATAATATCAATATACTATAAAGAACTGTCCTCCAAGAAATTTGAAAACCTAGAAGAAATGGACAGTTTTCTAGAAACACACTAGTTATCTAAACTATCACAGACTGAGGTAGTAAACTTACAGACCAATAACAAAAAAAGAAAATAAGTTGTTAAAAAACTTAACAAAAAAAAATCCTGGTCCAGATGGTTTCACTGAAGAATTCTACCAATCATTCAGAGAAAAGCTAACACCAATCCTACTCAAACTATTCCACAACATATAAAAGAAGATAATTCTCCCAAATTCATTTTCTGAAGTAAGCATAATCCTAATAGCCAAACCAGGCAAAGACACCACTAGAAAGGAAAATTGCAGAAAAACATCCCTTGTGAATGTAAAGGCAAAAATCTTCAATAAAATTCTAGCCAACAGACTCCAACAATATGTCAAATAATAATAATAATGTATCATGACC
Organism: Orycteropus afer afer; assembly: GCF_000298275.1. Classification (NCBI taxonomy): domain Eukaryota; kingdom Metazoa; phylum Chordata; class Mammalia; order Tubulidentata; family Orycteropodidae; genus Orycteropus; species Orycteropus afer. Next base: position 613,081 of record NW_006922269.1, on the reverse strand, counting down.
AAGTGAGGTCAATATCATGCATGCAAGGATGATTCAATATCTGGGGAAAAAATCAACACAATCCATCACATAAAGTAGAATAATGGAAAAGAATCACAAGAACATATCAATAAATACAGAAAAGGCAAATGATAAAATCCAACATCCATTCCTGATTAATAAAAAAGAAAAAGAAAAAAAAAAACTATCAGAAAAATAAAAATAAAAGGGAAATTCCTCAACATAATAGCAGACATATATGTAGAACAAACAGGCAACATTAATATCAACAGAGAGAATCTGAAACCATTCCCATTATGAACAGGAACCAGCCAAGGATACCCTCCATTTCCACTTCTATTCAACATTATATTAGAAGTCTTAGCCATGGCAACACATCAAGAAAGATAAAACAAAGACATCCAAATTGGTAAGGAAAAATAAAACTATCCTTATTTGTAGATGATATGATCCTATGCGTAGAAAACCAAAGAGATTCAGCAAGAATATTAGTGTAACTTACCGAAAGATTTAGTACAGTGGCAGGATACAAGAAGTACATACAAAAATCAGTTCTATTCCTCTACATCAGCAAAGAACTCTCTGAAAAGGAAATAAGGGAATCTACCCCATTTCCAATAGCTACCAAAAAGATAAGATTCTTGGGAATAAGTCTTGCCAGGAACACAAAAAACCTATACAAAGAAAACTACAAAACACTACTTCAAGAAACTATAAGAGATCTACATAAATACAAGAGCATACCATGCTCATGGATAGGAAGATTGACTATTGTGAAAATGTCAATTGGGCAATCTACTTTCACAATGATACTGCCTCAGAAACCCAAGGAGGGGTCACTATGAGTTGGATATGACTCGATGGCAGTGAGTTTGGTTTTGGTTTGGTTTGGTACCCAAAGCAATCTATACATTCAATGCAATCCCAATCCAGATACCATCAACGTTCTTTAAAGACCTGGAAAAAACAAACTCTACTTTTATATGGAAAGGAAGGAGACTTTGTATAAACAAAGCATTGCTGAAAAACAAAGTAGGTCTCACACTTCCAGGTCTCAAAACCTACTACAAAACCACAGTTGTCAAAACAGCCTGGTATTGGTAAACTGATACACACGTAGATCAGTGGAACAATTGAGAATCCAGAAATAGATCCATCAATCTATGGTCAGCTCATCTTTGACAAAGTACCAATATTCATTATACGCGGAAGAAATCATCTCTTTCACAAATGTTGCTAGGAAAACTGTATATTCATTTGCAGAAAAAATGAAACTGGATCCATACCTCATGTTGTTGTTGTTGTAGTTATGTGCCATCGAGACAGACCTAAACTCATAGCAACCCCACCTTAGGTTGCTGAGGCAGTATCACTATGGAAATAGATTGCCCTATCTTCCTTCCAAGGAGTGGAAGGTGAGTTTGGACCACCAGCCTTCTGGTTAGCAGTCAAGTGCCTTAAGCACTATGCTACCAGAGCTCCCACCTCACACCATACATAAAAACAAACTCCAGATGGATCAAATACTTAAATATGAAACCTAAACATTTAAAGTTCATCAAAGCAAAAATACGAGTAAACTTGTTGTTGTTGTCGTTAAGTGCCGTCGAGTCATTTCCGACTCATAGCGACCCCATGCACAGAAGAACGAAACATTGCCCGATCCCCTGCCAGCCCCACAATCCCTGCTAAACTTGAGCCCATCATTGCAGCCACTGTGTCAATCCATCTTGTTGAAGGCCTCCCTCTCTTTCGTCGACCCTCCACCTAACCAAGCATGACATCCTTCTCCAGGGAATGGTCCCTTCTTACAACATGACAAAA
>NW_006922269.1:601375-608622 GCF_000298275.1 Orycteropus afer afer | reverse complement strand
ACAAGTTTGTCTTGCTGTTGGAGACCTCTCATATCACCCCCAACTGGGTCCCTGTGGCTGACTGTACCTCTGTCTGGCTTCCTGGCTTTAACCCCTTTCTGCTGCTCTTCTGCCCTGCTGTTTTGTGCGTCCCTGAGATGTCTCTGGGGCTGACTGCTCCTCTGTCTGGGTTCCTGGCTTTTTATCCCCTTTCTCATTCTCTTCAGGCCTGCTACTCTGGGCAGGCCTGAGTTTCCCCTCCTCACCTAATCCCTTCGGCTGACTGCTCTTTTCCCTGGTTTCCTGGCTTTTAAACCCCTTTCTCCTGCTCTTCCTGCTTGCTACTTCAGGCATCCCTGAGTTGTCTCTCCTCACCTGTAAGCCTGGGGCTGACTGCCACGAGTAAACTTCGGGGTGCTAATTTATGGCATAAAAAAACTATCAGGCATAACCCAAAATGCACAAACAGCAGAAGAGAAACTAGTTTACTGGGACTTTCTAAAAATTAAATTCTCATGTGCACTGAAAGACTTCCCCAAAAGAGTAAAAAGAGAATTTACAGAATGTGAAAAAATATTCAGCAGTGACATATCAGAAAAAAGACTTATTTCTAGAATTTATAGAACACTCCAACACGTTAACATCAAAAAATGAAACAATCTAATTAAAAAATGGGCTGAAGGCATGAACAGAGACTTCATCAAAGAAGATATTTCAGGCAGCCAACAAACACATGAAGAAATGTTCATGATAAGTGGCCATTAGAGAGATGCAAATCAAAAGAAACATGAGATACCATCTTTCCCAGCATTAATAGCAAAATTCAAAAAGACAGAAAATAACAAATGTTGCCAAGGATTTGGGACTCTTATACACTGCTGGTGGGACTGTAAAATGATACAACCACTGTGGAAATCAGTATGGAGATTCCTTAAAAAGTTGGAAATAGAATTACCATTTGGTCCAGCAATCTCATTACTAGGTATATATACTAAAGAAATGAAAGCCATGACAAGAACAGATACATGCACAACCATGTTTATTGCAGCACTATTCACAATAGTGAATAAATGAAAGCAACGTAAATTCACATCATCAAGGAATGGATTTAAAAAACTGTGATACATACACACAATGGAATACTATGCAACCCTAAAGAATAATGTGGAAAATGCAAAACATCACATAACATGAATGGCCTTGGAGAACATTATGTTGAGTGAAATAAGTCAATCAAAGCAGGACAGCTATTGTTTTAGTCCCCTGTTATAAAAAGTCAAGGAAAAGTTATGTCTTTGTTGGTTACCAGGGAGGTTAGTGCTAGAGAAGTTAAATTCTTAGATAGGATGAAAAAGAACAACAAACATAAATATATATATAGGAACCAAAGATAATTAGAATTTACCAGGGGTAGGAGGGAGGGGGAAAGAGGATGCTTTTATTTGCAGGACATTGAGTTTATGTTAATGGTGGTGGAATATTTTTGGGAAAAGATAACAATAATGGGGGCACAACATGAAAAATGTCATCAATATCTGTGAGCTATAAATGCAGAAGTTATAGTGTTAGGGAACTTCTTGTTGTGTATGTTTCACCTAATAAAAATCACTGCCATCAAGCTGGGTGTGACTCATAGTGACCACTTCTTGTGTTTCCAAGGCAGTGTCAATATGGAAGTAGATTGCCCAACCTTCCTTCTGAGGAGTGACTGGTGGATTTGAACTGCCAGGCTTTTGGTTAGCAGTCAAATGCTTTAGGCACTACACCACCAGAGTTAATAAATATATAAGTTGTAAAAATTAAATCATTATATTGAAAAAAAAAAAAAAAAAGCAGAAACTGTATTCAATTGTTGTTGTTGTTGTTATATGCTGTGGAGTCGGACCCAACTCATAGCGACCCCTCTTTGAGTTTCCAAGGCAGTATCACTACGGAAGTAGATTGCCCCATCTTCCTTCTGAGGAGTGGCTAGACAATGTACTGTTTAACCCAAATGAAAAAGTTAGAAGTCTCAGTAAGGCCTTGTTGAAAACTCATTGTCGTCGAGTCAGATTCAACTCAAAGTGACCCCTCCTTGAATTTCCCAGGCAGTATCACTACAGAAGTAGATTGCCCAACCTTCCTTTCAAGGAGTGGCTGATGGGTTTGAACCACTAGCCTTCTGGTTATCAATCACATGCCTTAGGCACTATGCCACCAGAGATCTCAACAAGAAATAATTTAAATGTTCCTAGACCTCACTTGTGAAACATTTGAGGTTTATTTTCAGTTTTCCTACAGATGACAGCCATTATTCTGTTGGTTCCAATCTCAGGCTTATCTAAGATAGGACCCTGTTTGAATTGTCAAATAGGATGTTGTCATTATGTTTATATATATGTATATATATATATACACACACACACACAAAAAAAAAACCAGCCCTTTTTTTTAATAGAGAGCATATGAATATGGAATTTTTAAAGTAGCTCATATTCTAATTTTATGAATAGGAAATAAAATATGCTTCATCTCCAAATGTTATTAATAGTTTGAGGAAATTTCTTTAAATTTTTATATACATATCATCCAAGGGAAATGTAATAGAATTATTTAATTTGCATCTAAAATTATGAAAGTTGCAACACAGCATTGATTAATAATTTCAGAGAGGAGCATGTGTAAAATTGTTTAGTACTACTAAAATGGTTTTTTTATTCATTTTATTGAAATATAATTTATATGCAGGGAAACACACAAAACTAAAGTGACATGGGTCAATGCGTTTTTTTTTTTTCCAGTCTTCCCTCCCCTCCCCTCCCACCCTGGTAACCAATAAAGTTTCCCTCTATATGTAAAGCTTTCATTAACCCTCCACAGCAACTAACTAATACCATTTATCCTTCTATAATTGACTTGTTTCACTCAGCATAATGTCCTCCAAGTGTATCCATGTTATATGGTGTTTTGCAGACTTCACATTATTTTTTAGTGCTGCATAGCATTTCATTGCATGTATCAACTATAGTTTGGTGATCCACTCTTCTGCCAATGGGCACGTAGGTTGTTTCCATCTTTTGGCTATCATAAATATTGTTGCGATGAACATGGGTGTGCATATTTCTTTTTCTGTCCTAGCTCTCAGCTCTCAAGATTATATACCTAGGAATGGGATTGCTGGGTCAATTGGTATCTCCAATTCCAGTTTTCTAAGGAATCATCATACTGCTTTCCACAGTGGTTGTATCACTTCACAGTCCCACCAGCAGTATATGAGAGTCTCAATTTCTCCACATCCCTGCCAGCATTTGTTATTTTCTGTCTCGTTGAATATTGGCATCAATGCTGGGGTGAGATGGTATCTCACTGTTGTTTTGATTTGCATCTCTCTGATAGTCAATGATCATGACCATCTCTTGATGTATTAGCTGGCCACCTGAATATCCTCCTTGCTGAAATATCTATTCAAGTCTTCTGCCCATTTTTCAACTGGATTGTTAATTCCTTTGCTGTTGAGGCATTGGAGTTTTCTATAAATCTTAGAGATAGTTCCCTTGACACATATGTAATTATTGGCAAATATGAATTTATAGCTGTCATTTTTGTTTTGTGCTTTTTTGGGGTGTCAATTTCTTTGTTCTATATAATTTTCTATATTGAGAAAGTTTATTTATAAATCATGTTATCACTTCCTTCATTGCTATGTTTTCAGTATTTGCTAAATATTTGTGCTGGTCCTTTTTAATTTTGATGTGAAGGTTTACCATGTTTCTTTAAGGTTACCCTGTAATTTATAGTTTCCTTTCCAAGTTTAAAACAGTCTGTTCTTTTAGTTGTCTTGACTTCCTTACCATCTAGAAGTTCTGTAATGACACAGTTTTTTCCCTCTTTTTGGTTTGTAGTTGTCCTCATTCATCAATTGATGTCTCTGGTTCCCTATTTACAATCTTTTAGGCTTATCTACTTTGGATATCTTCATAGTTGACTTGGTTTCTGGGTTATGTCATCATGTGTGTTAATGGTCAGTTGTTGTTTGCTGTTGTTGGTTCTCTGTACAAAGAATTCCCTTTAGCATTTCTTGTAAGGTTGTTCTGGTTTTAACAAATTCCCTTAATTTCTGCTTCTCTGGTAATGTCCTAATTTCACCATCATATTTGAGGGACAATTTTGTTGGATACATAATTCTTGGTTGGAAATTTTTCTCTTTCAGGATTTTATACATACTATACAATTGTCTTCTGGCCAGCTTGGTTTCTGCTGAGAAATCTGGGCTTAGTCTTCTTGGTTGCCCCTTGTGGGTAACATTTTGTTTTTCCCATGCTGCCTTCATGATTCTTTCTTTGTCTTTGGTTTTGGTGCATTTGATGATGATATGTCTTGGTGATTTTCTTTTGGGGTCTATACTGTTTGGGGTTTGTTGGACTTCCTGAATGGACATATTCTCAACTTTCATCATACCAGGAAAATTCTCTTCCAACAAATCTTGGACAATTTTCTCAGTGATTTTATTTTTCTCTTCCTTTTCTGGAATTCCAATTACATGTAGGTTATTCCTTTTGATGGTATGCCACATGAACCTTAGGCTTTCTTCTGTTGTTTTGATCTTTTTTTCTGATTAATTCCTTTCCAAAGAAGTATTCAGGTATTTGCCTTCAGTCTCACTAATTCTGTCTTCCACTGATTCAATTCTCCTTTGCCCATTCAATGTCTTATCTATTTTTGACAATTTAATATTAATCTTCTCCATTTCTGTGTGTAGATTTTGTATCATTTCTAATTTTTCATTTATTTTGTCATTTTGTTCTATTGTCTTTTGAAATTGTTCTAGAGTTTTCTCTGTGTTCTCTTCAATTTTCTCAGTGTTTTCCTTGATCTGCCTCTCAATTTGTTGAAGATACTTAAATATAATTCTTTTGAATTTCTTATCAGGGAGTTCTAATGCTGTATCTTACACAGGGATGTGTTTTGTGTCTGTATCCTGGTCCCTTGTTTCTCCTGCTTTATCTTGCTTCTGTGTTTGGACTGTGATACTCTGTTATCTCTGAGGCATTGTGATGTTTTGTGTTTATATTTAATTCGTGACTGTATGTTGGAGTGATTTGCCTATGATTTTCATTTTCTTTATTTTTTATTTTTTTGTTATGTGACAGCATAAATGTTCTCTACATAAGCAGGGTACTCTGGTGTGCTCCTCTATTCTCTATTTGACAGGACTTACACACTTACCACTGTTGTCAGCCTCTCATATGTCCCTGCTGTTCTTGGCAAACAGCCTATTCTTATTGTTGTTGTTGTTATTTGCTGTCAAGTTGGATCAGATTCATTGTGACCCTTCCTTGGGTTTCTGAGGCAGTATCACTACGGAAGTAGATTGCCCAACCTTCCTTCCGAGGAGTGGCTAGTGGGTTTACACTGCCAGCCTTCTGGTTAGCAGTCAAGTTCCTTACACACTACACTACCAGAGCTCCTAGCCCATTCTTAAGTCCCTAAAATCCCAATGAGAATGCTGTCACTTTAAAATCCCAAATGGCTGCCATTTATAAAGATTGAAAATGGCTGCACCTTTGGTCACTTTAAATATCCAAAATGGCCACCACTTTTAAACATTCAAAATGGCTATACCCTCAGTCACTTTAAATATCCAAAATGGCTGCCACATGTAAACAACCAAAATGGCTATGTCGTCTGCATAGCAGAAATTCCATGCCTCAGTTTGTCTCTCTCCTTGCTGTTTCCCTTCCTAGTCATAGGCCACCAGCCCTGCATGACCTTGTAGCCCTTGGTGACCCTGTAGACCTTGGTGACCAGGGCTGATTTTTACATCAATTCTCAGGTCCCGACACCACTTGAAAATATTCAGGATGTTTGTTCCATCAGAGCAGCTAACAATCTACAGCTTTGACTAGTTTCCTACTCATGGTTTTCATTCAGATTTTTCCACTAGTTGGTGCCTAATCCATTTCAAAGCACAGGGCTGCAGGATGATCTTCTATATCTCTGTCAATGGGTTTCTCTTTTCTTTGTTAAGGAGGGTCTGTGTCACTTGTCTGCCTATTTCTCCATTCTTACCAGAATTTGAAAAAATATTTTTTGTTTCTTATGTTTTGTCAGCTATGACAGCCCCTTGTTCCACCTCTTCTGAATCAAGCTTGCACCTCTGAAAGTTCTCTGTCAATATATTTCTGCAACCATTTTTGAATTATCTTCAATAAGATCTTACTTGTGTGAGATATTAATGAAGTTGTTCGATAATTTCCACATTCTGTGAGATCACCTTTCTTTAGAATGGGTACAAATATGGATCTCTTCCATTCAGTTGGCCAGGTAGCTGTCTTCCAAATCTCTTCGCATAACTGAGGGATTGCGTCCAGTGTGGCATCTGTTTGTTGAAATATCTCAATGGGTATTCCATCAATTCCTGGAGCCTTGTTCTTCGCCAATTCCTTCATTGTAGCTTCGACTTCCTCCTTCAATACCATTGGTTCTAGTTATCATAGCTGCTGTCAGATGGATTGTGGCTCAAGGCAAAGAATACCAGAAAGATGTTACTTGTGTTGTATTGACTATGCAAAGGCATTTGATTGTGTAGATCATGATAAGTTATGGATAACATTGAGAAGAATGGGAATTTCTGAACACTTGATTGTATTCATGAGGAACCTGTACAATGACCAGGAGGCTGTCGTTTGAATGGAACAAGGAGACACTACATGGTTTAAAATCAAGACAGGAGTGTGTCAGGATTGTATCCTTTCCCCATACTTATTCAATCTACATGCTGAGCAAATAATCTGAGAAGCTGGACTATAGGAAGAAAAACATGGCATCTGGATTGGAGGAAGAATCATTAACAACCTGAGATACACTGATGATACAACTTTGCTTGCTGAAAGTGACGATGACTTAAGGCACTTACTGATGAAGGTTGAAGAATACAGTCTGCAGTATGGATTACATTTCAATATAAAGAAAACGAAAATCCTTACAACTGGACCAATAAACAGCATCACTATAAATAGAGTAAAGATGGAGTTTGTCAAAGAATTCATGTTGCTTGTTTCTACAATCGATGTCAATGGAAGCAGCAGTCAGGGCATTAGACAACGTGTAACACTGGGCAGGTCAACTGCAAAGGAATTCTTTCAAGTGGTGAGGAGCAAGGATATCTCCTTGAGGACTAAGGTGTGCCTGATGCAAGCCCTGATATCTCCAGTCCCCTTGTATGCATGTGAGAGCTAGACAATGAATACGGAAGACCAAAGAAGAGTTGATGCTTTTGAGTTGTGGTG
>NW_006922269.1:591659-601275 GCF_000298275.1 Orycteropus afer afer | reverse complement strand
GAATGGCCAGAATTTGTCTCACCTACTTTGTTCATGTTGTCAGAAGGGACCATTCCCTGGAGAAGGATGTCATGCTTGATGAGGTGGAGGGTCAATGTAAAAGGTGAAGGCCTTCAATGAGATGGATTGACATGGTGGCTATGACAATGGACTCAAGTATAGCAAGGATCATAGAGCTGGTGCGGGATCAGGCGGTGTTTTGTTCTGCTGTGCATGGGGTCACTATGAGTTAGAAACAACTTGACGGCACCTAACAACAACTGCAACATGTTTTGTCAATTGATAAAAATCCTGAGAACAAATAATGTTAGAATAAAGAGAAATATAATGGTTCAATTTCGGGATAATCCATTAATGTGTATTTGGGAAGTGTTGAATACAAATTGTATTCAGATTAATAATTTTACAATTTTACTAATTTTTTTAAATAGGGCAAACTATTTTCTTGTCTTCCCTCTATCCCCTCTAATTAAATATTTAAGTTTCCTAATCCAGAAAATTGAAGTTATGCTACTCATTTAAAACACTACTGTTTACTCAAGAAGCTAAATTCTCTCCCTGGTTCCTAACAGCATGTGAACAACCATTTCAGGTTTCCATAGCTACCTATTAATGTATCATTATTTTCTATGCATGCTCTTTTACCACCCCTCTACTTCTGTTTCCTAATAATGCCAGAGTCAATGTTCATTTTGTTTAATCAGTACCTAGGATCTCCTGGTTGTTACATATGATATAGCCTGCATGTTATCTAGTGGTTTAATGATAAATTTGATGTACATGGAAAAACAGTCAAGTTTGATGGCATAAATGTACAATTTTCAAAAATTAAATTGAATCAATGCTAAATTGATTTTTAGAAATCAAAACATAACTAACAAAAATAAAATAAACCCTGGATTTATATGATTCTGTATACTTACTTTCCTTTTTTTCTGAGAGAGGAGGTTGTAGAGAAGGTTGACAAACCTCTTGCTTCCCATGAAACTTCTTTATACATTAGTTAAACCTTGCTAGAAAAGTTACTACAGAATTTTCCACAATTTTCAATCAGCTATATATATAAGAAAATCCAAGCAGTAATTGTAAGGACTACATACATGTTGGAAATGCATTCCTTGGAGTCTAAAATTGTGTTTGATTGTCCCAATATTCCTATGAAATAGAGATGACTTAAAGAATATTTTCTTACAGAACAGGAATTTATTCTCAGAAAAGTCGAGATATTTTTTCAAAGTCATCTAAAAAAATTAAGTGGCTGAACAGGACTACAATTCCTCTCATCTATTTCTATTTCAATTTTACTTTCCATGGCCTGGCAATCAGTAGTGTTGTCACTGGAGAATGGAGGATATCTTAGATAATGTATGATTCACAATTGATGGTTCTGTATTACAACACTAGAATAATTCATTTCAGTCTGAAGTTGTAAATTTAACAGAAAAAAATAGAGTAACAATTTGCTGGTGTGAAAAGGCCGTAAACATAGAGATTGGGATATTCAAGGTCAACTGAAAAAATTGTAAGGTATTTTGAGGGACAATAAGGGCTACACTTCTTTATGATGTTAATTAGAATAGAAGAGTATAGTACCTGGGATACAGTGTTGTTAGCTGCCATCAGTTTGGTTCCAACTCATAACTACTTCATGTACAATAGGACAAAATATTGACTGGTCTTGTCCCATATTCACAATCATCACTATGTTTAAGTTCATTATTATAGACACTGTGTATATTGAGTACCTTACAACATGGGGGCTCTGATGGCGTAGTGCCTAAGACATTTTACTGCTAACCAGAAGGCTAGCTGTTCAAACCCATTAACCACACCTTGGATGGAAGACTGGGCAATCCACTTTCACAGAGATACCTCCTTGGAAACCTAAGGAGAGGTCACTATGAGTCGGAATCGACTCAATGACAGTGAGTTTATTTGTTCTTCTTTTTTTTTTTTTTTTTTTTGTCTTTCTTTCCACAACATAGGGGTTAATCTTTCAACACTATATACTGGAACATTCTGTTGTAATCCATATGGTTTTCATTGGATAAATTTCAGAAGACGATTGCCAACTCTTTTTGCTAATTCTGTCTTAGTCTCTAAGATCCACTGAACCCTGTTCACTGTAGTTGACCCTACTGATATTGAAATTATCCTTCGCATAGCTTCTAAAACACAAAAATAACATGTGGGAAATATTAATAGTATGGCAAAACAAAGGTGAGGAAGGCATCGTCAATGCTGGCCTCTGTCCCGTATAATGCCATGTCAGTAAGTCTTGTGGCAGTGGTAATACAGTAATGGAAATATCATTTTTAGTACTTGCTACATACTACACAATTTAGATGTTACTTTATTTATTCTGATAAACTATTGGTTAAATAACTCATCTCTATCTTATAACAGTTATAAAATTTTTTTGTGCATGAAAATGGCAGTCTATTTTCTTCATCTTCTCTTGCAGTGAACATGATTAGTGAAAAGGTTCTCAACAGAACAACTTTACTGAAGGTACTGAATGAGAAGGGCAGGGAGTAGAGAATATAACTGGCAGTAATTTGTCAAATCTATCTTCTACCCTTGTGATTGATTGTAAGAGAGTGCCACATATACCTTAAGCTTTACAAGCAGGTGATTTGTAGACCACTATTGTGTGAATTTTCATTTCATGTGTTTAACAATTTAAATTTATTTAGATTCATGGCTTCAATGAGAAAAATAAGGGATAGTTTAAGGGTTGGCCATCTGTTGCTTTAGTTTGGCAACATAAATGCCTGACTTTGGTAACAAAAATAAATAGTAAGAAGAAAAGAACTTCATAAAGCAAGTAAAAATCCCAGAGACAGCAATGTTCTTTTCTCTCTCTCTTAAATCCTTTCCCTGGGAATAATACCAGATGACAATGTTAGTGTTGTGTTTGTATTCAATAAAACAAACCATCATGTGTTCATAGCAGATAGGGAAATTTGAAGGAACGTGATTTCATTTTATTAAATTTAGCTAGTTGTTGATTTACTTGCAAAACTGTATATATAATGATATGCCTTGAGTTGAGGCATAGTACCAGGCTCATATAACCCTGTATCATCATCTAGTCATTGGATACAAGTATTTCCAGAAAGTGAAGTTTCTATTACACTGTATTGTTGTTGTTATGTGTCGTCTAGTGGGCCCCAACCTATAGTGATCCCTCCTTGGGTTTCCAAAGCAGTATCACTACAGAAGTAGATTGCCCAACCTTCCATCCAAAGAGTGGCTGGTGGGTTTGAACTTCCACCGTCTGATTAGCAGTCAAGTGCTTTAGGCACTATGCTACCAGAGCTCCCTCTATTAAACAGTAAAAATGCCCTATTTCATTACTATAGCATATAGAAGAATGACCCAATGTACTGATCTTGTCTTCGGTCCTGAGAAATGACAGATTTGGGAAAAGAGAAAAAAAGACCACGTTGTATGATTGTTTGTTGTTTTAACCACGTGTAATTCTTCAGAATGTGCTTTAAGAAAATATTAACAACATATTAATGTAGGTACATAATTTATCATTTTACACAAATAATGAATTTAGTCTTATTTTCTAGATTCCAAAGCCAAAAAATTAGAAAATAAAATGTGTAACAATTGTTACCTTATTCTATTTATTCTGAAGGGAGATGATGTAACCATAAATCATAGATAGAGATTGAAATGGACCTTCTAACTTTATTAATTATCAGCTTCCTCCTCATTATCTAACTATAGGAAGACAGTGGTTGAAAATCTGAGGCAAGTGTACTTATTTTAGAGAGTCATCAATGTACTGTTTACACCCTTTTAATTGAGGTGTAAAATGATGTTTCTATTTTATTCAAGCCTAGGGAGCTCTGGTAGCATAGTGGCTAAGACACTTGCCTGCTAACCAGACAGCTGGCGGTTCAAACCCACCAGCCACTCCTCGGAAGGAAGGTTGGGCAATCCTACTTCCGTAGTGATACTGCCTCGGAAACCCAAGGAGGGGTCGCTATGAGTCGGGGCCGACTCGACAGCACATAACAACAACAACAACAACAGTAAGAAATACCATGTAGAAACTTCAGATATAGGAATATATTAATTTATAAATATTAGGTAATTCTTTTGCCAGGATGACAAAAGCATAACATTCATGGGTAGAGATTTGACCCCATTCTAGAGGAAAAAGAGATATCAGTTGCTGTGGATTTAACTTTATCTTAAAAAGTATGTGTTGAAAATCCTAATGCCTTTTGGTAGAGTAGTGCATAAGGCATTTGACTGCTAACCAGAAAGCTGGAGGTTCAAATCCACCAGCCACTCCTTGAAAGGAAGGTTGGGCAATCTATTTCTATAGTGATATCACCTCAGAAACCCAAGGAGGGGTCACTATGAGTCAGATCTTACTCGATGACAGTGAGTTTGGTTTTTGGTTTGGTTACCAGTGGTTATGTAATCCTGTTCAGAATGAGTTTTGTTTGTTATGTTTATGAGACAATATTAGTATAGAGCATGTTTTAGATCAATATAATTCAGACATAAAATAGTTAAAAAAAAATCAAATGAGCAAGGAGAGATGAGGAAGAATAGATGGCACTCCATGTAAAGATTATCAAAAAGCCAAGGAATAGAAGCTCAAGAGACAAGGGACTTCCTCCTTGAGCTGATTCACCAACACCGGACTTCTAGCTTCCAAAGCTGTGAGAAAATACATTTCTATTCATTAAAGCCACCCACTTGTGCTATTTCTGTTATTGCTGCACTAGATAACTAAGGCAGAATTTGATATCAAGAAGTAAGGTCCAGCTTTAACAAATACTTAAAATATGGAAGAAATTTTGGAATTGAGGCTGGAAGAGTTCTAAGTTGACCAATAGTAAATGCCTAGATTGTTCCAGAGAAAAGAGGATTGTTTTCAAGCATTTAGAGCTAATATAAATTATTTTGCTAACTATTGGATATCCTTGGTGCCCATTATCCTTTTTTTCCCTCCAATTTCTTCCATATATAATGTAAATGTCTACTTTTATCCACCATTGTACTTTGGTAGTAAATAAATTTTATTCCAGATGTCACAGGTTTATCCGTGAAGAGGATTTTTGACCCAGTATGGAATACATCAAACATCTCACCCATATTTAATGTAGATGATTCAGCAGATGAGATTTTGGACTTAAGGTAGATTTGAGGGGAAAGAGTGAGTATGTTTGCATGTGAGAAGGACGTGAATTTTGGGGAGCAGAGGATGAAACATTATAGATTAATTTGTATACCTCCAAAATGTATGTTGTACATTCTAAACTCTATACCTCAGTAGAAGTGTGGGGGGCACAGTGGCTAAAGTTCTTGGTTGCTAAACAAAAAGTTAGTGGTTCAGGTTCATCTGCCCCTTCAAAGGACAAAGATCTTGCAGTCTGCTATCACAAAGACAAACAGCCTTGAATATCCTGTGGAGTAGTTCTACCCTGTCCTATAGGATAATTATGAATAGCAATCAACTTCATGGCAGTAGGTATACCTGTCATTATAATCCCATTTGTGAATGGGTTTTCTTTTTTATGTTAATGACAAAATAATAATGTAGGGTGAGTCAAGTCAATCTCTTCTGAGACATAAAAGAGTTTAAACAAGCAACTGAGCAAGCAGAGATGGGAGAAGCTAGATATCATACCACAAGAATAGAATCTGAACAGAAGCTGAAGAGACAAGGACTATGGTGAAATGAATTCCGTTATGTAGACTTTGCCCTTAGTTCTTTGAAAAACAGTTTGAGATATTTTCCTACTAAGCCCTGAAGAGTTATCTTTGCCATAGTTTTATATCTTAGAGTTTTGTTATTTTTTTTCCAGGGTTGATTAACATTCCCTGGGTAAGCTGTAAACAACTCGGTTTTGATACTCTCCCTCACCCCCGGTCATGGGCTTCAGCCTTCCTTGTATTGGCAATAGAGTGTCAAATAAAGGATCTGTCAGGTAGTCAAATTTTGGTGGCTTGCATGTTGCTGTGATGCTTCCAGACAAACAGATTTGGAAAAAGGACATGTGCATGTCAACTTCTGAAAACACTGGCCAATGAAAACCTCATGAAGAACAGGGAAATACTGTTTTCTATTGTGATAAATGATAAAAATATTACTGTGGAAGGGCTGCTCCTCAAAGTAGAGTCCATCTTAAAGGTGGATGTGTGACAGTTTTGGGGACCTTAATTTGCTGGTATAACATGACTCAAAATGAGGAAAAAAAAAAAAAAAAAACCTACAAACATCCATTAATATCTGGAATGTGAAAGGTACATAGTGCAGACCTAGGAATATCAGAAGTTGTAAAAGTGAAATAGAATGCAAAACTATCAGTATCTTAGCAATCAATTAGTTGAAATTGATTCGTATTGGCCATTTTGAATCATCAGACAAAGCTGTGCATCAGGGCTCTATATTGCACCATGCTTATTCAATTTGTATGCTAAGCAAACAATCTGAGAAGAACACAGCTATGAAGAAGAATGCAGCTTCAGGTTTGGAGGAAGACTCATTAATAACCTGCAATATGCAGATAACATGAACTTGTTTAGTGACACAGAGCACTTACTGATGAAAGTTAAAGACTACAACCTACAATATGGATTATACTTCAACATAAAACAAAAATTGTCACAACTAGACCAATAAGCAGCATCGTGGTAAATAGAGAAAAGATTGAAATTTTCAAGGATTTCATTTTACTTGGATCGGCAATAAACACTCTGGGAGCTCTGGTAGCATAGTGCCTAAGGCACTTCACTGCTAACGAGAAGGCTGGTGGTTCAAACTCACCAGCCCCTTCTAGGAAGGAAGGTTGGGCAATCTACTTCTGTTGTGATACTGCCTCGTCAACCCAAGGAGGGGTCGCTATGAGTCGAGTCCGACTGGAAAGCACATAACAACAACAAGAAGCAATCAACAATAATGGAAGCAGCAGTGAAGAATTAAAAAAGAAAATGTATTGCACTTGGTAAATCTGCTGCAAAAGACCTCTTTAAAGTGTTAAAGATCAAAGATATCATTTTAAAAACTATAGTGCAACTGACCCAACCCATGATATTTTCAGTAGCCTTATATGTATGTAAAAGCTACACACTGAATAAGGAAGACCAGAGAAGAATTGACACATTTGAATTGTGGTGTTGACAAAGAATATTGAATGTACTGTTAGAAGTATGAACAAATCTGTCTTGAAGGATGTGCACCTGGAATGCTCCTTAGAAGCAAGAACACTTAATCTCTCACATTTTGGTCATATTGTCAGAAGGTACTAATCCCTGGAGCAGGATATCTTGCTGCTTGATAAAGTGGAGGGTCAGCCAAAAAAGGGGAAGATCTGGCAGGGGGATGACTACTTTAAGAGTCCTCTACCCCTGTGTGCACAACTGGAATCATGCTGAGTTTGACAGTGACAGACCCCACAATTGATCCATCACTGCGTTCTATGTTCATGGGGAACATTCCCTATGAGGCAACTGTGGAGCAGTTAAAGGACTTATTCTCTGAGATTGGTTCCGTTGTGAGTTTCCAACTGTTATACAATAGAAACACTGGAAAACCCAAGAGTTATGGCTCCTGCGAGTATCAGGACCAGGAGACCTCGCTTGGTACCATGTGGACATTAATGGGCAGGAGTTCAGCGGTAGAAAGCTTTGGATAGACAATGCTGCCAGTGAAAAGAATAAAGAGGAACTAAACAGTCTAGGGCCTGCAGTGCCCATCATTCACTCACCTTATGGGGACCCCATTGATCTAGACGATGGCGCTGAATCAATAACCAGAGCAGTCGCCAGCCTCCCTCCAGAGCAAATGTTTGAATTGATGAAACAGATGAAACTCTGTGGCCAAAAGTTATCAAGAAGCCCAAAACATGGTATGCAAAGCCCACAACTGGCTTATGCAGTGTTGCAGGCAGAAGCAGTAATGAGAATTATGGATCCAGAGATTGCTCTGAAAATTCTGCGTCATAAAATACACATCATGCTGCTTACCCAAGGCAGATCTCAGGCTGTCTCTGTCTCCAGCCCTGGCCCTGGCCTCTGTCCACGAACTAAAATTATGCTAAACCAGCAGAATCCTCCAGCCCCGCAGCATCAGCATTTGGATAGAAGACCTATGAAAGACACTTCTCTGATGCAGAGATCTGTCTAGGATAAAATTCCAGCCCCCAGGCCAATCTCAGCTCCTATTCCTGGATGTGGTCCAGCTTCCTTAACTCCTGGAAGAGAAATGCAGCCTCAAGTTCTAATGCCTAGTGTTGGCCTGGTGTCTTTAGAGCAGGGACAAGTGCAAATGACAGATTCCAGAACTTCTGTACCTCATGAACCTATGAATGCTGGTAGCCTATCTCCTCAAGGACTGTTAGGAGATATTCCTAAGGAGCCATGTGGAGGGACTCTGCTTTTAGTCACTGGAGAAGTAGATCCCAGAGGTCATCTGGGCTCACCTCATCAGGGTCCTACCATTCACCCTGCCTCTGGTCATGACAACCAAGGCCTTTCTTCACATGACATGAGGGGAGAGCCCATAGCAGATCCAAGACTGCTAACTGGAGAGCCCAGAGGACCCATGATGGATCAAAGGGGTCTACCCATGGATGGTAGAGGTGATAGAGATTCTCAAGGGATAGAAATACAACTCATGGAAACTGAAGTCTTAGAAGCACGAGTAATGGAGAGAAGATGAATGGAGACCTGTGCAATGGAAACCAGAGCAATGGAAGCTAGTGTCATGGATGCAAGAGGAGTGGAGATAAGGGTCCCTTGCCCCACTTCAAGAGAGCCTATGACCAGTGCACTCTAGGGTCCTGGGCCCATTAATATGGAGGCAGGTGGGCCTCAGGGACCCAGACATGTCCCAAGAATTTCAGGGATGGGAAATACTGGAGCTAGCATGCGGGTATCAGGCATATAAGGAGCAGGCATGCAGAGGACGGGGATGCAAGGAGGAGGCTTTCAGGAGGCAGGCAAGCAAGGTGGCAGCCAACCTAGCACTTTTAGTCCTGAACAGAGTCAAGTAACTGCACAGGATCTAGAAAAAGCAGCTTTGATCATGCAGGTTCTTTAACTGACTGCAGATCAGATTGTCATGCTCCTTCCTGAGCAAAGGCAGAGTGTTCTGATTTTAAAAGAACAGATGCAGAAATCCACTGGAGCTTCTTTAAATGTTTTAGAAAATCCTTGGCAGTAGTCTCAGAAAGTTAATTTTGTAACATGTAGAATGGGTGCAAAAAGCTCACTTTTGCAACCCACACTTAAATGATAAAGGTCTCCCCTCTAGAGCCTAATGTCATGTTTTTTTTTTTTAATTGGGATGGGGGGAGAGGGAATGAGTCTGTTCACTTTAAGTCACCATAAGTATACAAAAACAACTGAACATGGTTATGTCAAATAAAGTTACAAAGAATGTGCAGAATATGAAAAATGTCTAATATGTTAACTACATTTTTAAATACTGGGTGGAATTGTGTAAAAACTGTGCAAAGACTAAAAGATGACTTATTAAAATGATAATGTGCTAAGTTTTATGATTTTTTTTTTTTTTTATTGTGTAGGTATAGGTATTTTGGCATAATAATAGAAGCCCTCGTGGTGCAGTGGTTAAAAT
>NW_006922269.1:584195-589213 GCF_000298275.1 Orycteropus afer afer | reverse complement strand
AATTGTCTTTAACTTCAAGTGGAAATTGCATATGAGCAGTTGATGGTCTGTTCCACAATCAGCTCCTGGCCTGGTTTTGGCTGAAGACATTGAGCTTTTCCACCACCTCTTGCCACAGATGTAGTCAGTCTGATTCCTGCCCATGAGACCCATGCAATTCTGACCTGGTTCTGAGAGAATTTTGGTGGAGTAGTTCTAACTAGATTACTTAGGTCTGATTTCTCTTATTTTTCAATAGTCTTTGAGCCCTACTTTTGCATTTGAATAATTCTCTCAAATCTTTCCCAAATTCCATGTTTACAGATTAGCTAATTAGTAGAAGTTAGACATAGTACTGGGTTTTTCTGGAAATGTTGGGGACTTCCATCAATAAAGCTCTCAGTTTCCTGGTAAGTAGCTTCCATGTACAGATGATATCTATCTGTATAACTGGAATCAGTAGTTAAAAATCTTAGTCTCATCAACATTTAAAATATATTTTACTTTTCTTATCTCCTACTCAACTATTACCATCATAAAGGAATAGTTGAGGCCCAAGTAGGTAGAGGCATTTTTTTTAGCCTGAATTCTCTGCTTAGTTAACTTATTGTTCATTTTACTTTTTATAAGTAATAACCATTTATTCCTAAGATAATACCTATGAGATCATATTTAAAAATCAATAAAAAGAAGGTGGGGCTGATAACATTCCTTTAGAGCTACACTATATTTTTAATCCTGGAGAATGTGGAGACACAAGAATTTGTATGAGAACAAGTATTAATTAAAAGAACCATAAACTTCCAAGTAGTCAGATGATCCTTCTCTGTGTAAGAAAAACCAGTATCTAGTTACAGAAGTAAAAATAACATTTAATACAAGGAGAGACCTGAGACTTAGAGTTATTTCTACTTTGCAAGGTTTTTATGTTCTAAATGAGTCATTCAGTTTCTTAAAGTTTTTCATCCCTGTGCTATTGGTTCCTGCTATCTATTTTACTTTTGTATATAATGTTAACTTTCCCCTGTTTTCAATATGCTTCTCCTACTTTGGAATGATAACTCTGCATGTATGATAGTTCTAATTCACAGAGTTGGTTTGATTACCTTGATAACATCAGTTGCTTTGTCCCAAAGCTTTCACTGAAAGGTTTTAGCTGACAATTATTGAATGTTATTTATTCATTTTTTTTGTTACAGCTCTGTGCTCTTTAATGCCAACTAACTAACTAAATAAAAATTCATAATTAAGGCTAAAAATAAAATGGGGGAAGACCCTCAATGAGATGGATTGAACTAGTGATTATGACGATTGGCTTAAGCATGCCAAAAATTGTCAGGATGGTGCAGGACTTGGCAGTGTTTTATTCTGTTGTACATAAGGTCACTATGAGTCAGAGTCAACTTGATGGAACCTAACAATAATAACAGCCTACTACACAAATGGTATAAGTGGCCTACCGAGAGGAGAATGATCATTTTCTGGGCCTGGTGAGTGGGAACAAGGAGTTTTTGTCTAGAAAAAGCCAACTCCAAAGAAATTTTTCAATCTTAAATAAGCAGGAAGAGAAGCGACAGGAAGCAGAAGGAAGAAAGTGATAAGAGAGAAGAGGTGAGAAAAACAAGAGGAAAGGAACCTCCTAAAAGTGCTGTAATATAGGTTAAAGGTTGTAATACCGAAGAAGTGTCCCAAAAGCAGAGCTAATGGTAGATGGCAGAACCAAGAGGAGCCTACACTCAGAGGATCAATAGGAACCTGTCCTCAGAGGGCCAGGAAGAGGCTGGCACTACTTAGAGTATCTGATATGTGTCCTGCACTGAAGATGGGAGATTTTGCCTACATGGTTCCTGATCTTGATTCTGAATTTTAACTTATTAATCTTTATCCCAGTTTCTATCCTGTTACTTCTATAATAACTCACTTAACTGTTAGTATAGTCTGTAAGTTATTTGTGACCACTGCAATCAAACCCAGAATGCAAGGAGAAAGTATCAGGGGAAGAATAACTGGTGTTGGAATTGATAAAGTGGATGGACAGTTGAAGCATATCTGATCTCCACCTCATGAGAATAAACTTCGGGCTAATTCTGGTTGTTATGTCCCTTGAAGTTAGATAGGTTCTGACATTACTATTACTTCTACTGGTATTTCTAAAGGACCTTGCCCTAGAGTAGACAGAGAGAAAGGCTTCCCCTAAAGCTGACACTCTGATTTCAGATTTCTAGCTTCCAAAATTGTGAGAAAATAAATTTTTGTTCATTAAAGCCACAGATTTATGGTATTTCTGTCATAGTAGTACTAGATAACTAAGACAACAGCTGTTCTGGTCACCTAGTGCTACTCTGACAAGAAACAAACCACAAATGGGATGGCCTTAACAAACAGGAGTTTATTCTCTTACAGTTTGGAGGCTTTATGTCCAAGTTGAAGGTGCCAAGCTCTAGGGGCTGGGTGAAAGCCCCTCAGCCTTGGGCTTCAGCTCTGCCTCCAGCTCCTAGCCCACTGAAGCTAGAGGCTTTTCTTCACTCAGACAGCTTCTGGCAGCTGAGGCTGCCAAGCTCAAAGTTAACAAATAAAAAGGCACAGTCCTGATGTTACCAAACAACATGGCAGAGCTTTACTTAAGTCCATTGTAAGTCTGAAGGTTGGCAGAGCATGGTAGACTGCTGAATAATGACATGGCTACATGGAGTGTCCAAGCATGCCATAAGCTAGAGACCATTCCCAATGGTCCTTCTTATATACAGGAAGCAGACCACATACCCAAAGCAGCTACTCAGCTGTTTGTGGTAGATCCCACCATGGAGTTGATTACCAGTTTCATCTTGGGGAATAACTACCACCAGCTTCTCAGCAACTCAACCAGGCCCAGCCAAACTGACACACAAACATAAACATCACAATTCCACCCCTTGTCAAGTTGGCACCTATACAGATCTTCAATGGGTGGTATCTTTACAGGTCTCCTCCACTGGGTGGCTCCAGTCCTCTAGTTCCTGAGTGGTTACCTCACCCCCTTGGCCTGGTGGGCCCCGTTCCTCTCCCTCTTGGACATGGCAGCCCCACCCCCTCATATTTGGGCAACAGCTATGGCTCCATCCCACTGGCTCACATGAACAAGCAGCCCCACACTCCACAACGAAGTTGATGAAGGCCTGGCTCTTTGAAACATAGGGGGCTGTGGTTGTTCCACTCCAAAGGCCATGGTCCTACACTTAAGGCTGAGGCAGCTCTTCTTCCATTTCCTTGGTCTCTCCTCTTCTGCCGTTTAATGCCGAAGGCAATCCACTCTGCAGAAAATCGTCCTGCCCTAAAAACACTCAGTTTCCTTGCTCTGTGGGCCTGCCAAACCTGCTACTCCATTTTATGCCAGTCTTCTCTACCAATTAACCCCTGAAGGCAACCCACTCCACCAGGAAGCCACCTACGCAATGGTACCTGGCTTTCTCCTTCATGGATTGGTAAGCGTGCTGCTGTTTAATGCCAGTTTCTGGGCTCTGCTTCTGCAGTCTCTCATGTTGGTCTCTCAGCTCTGCTTCTGCCATCTCTCATGTTGTGTGCCAGGGTATCTCTGCCAGGGTCTCTAGTCAAGAATGCACTCCACTCCTGTTTCCACATTTTAGGTATCTGTCAGAGCAGCACCCCACTCTTGGTACCAAATTCTTTTCTGGTTACCTAGTACCTCTCTGACAAGAAATATACCACAAATGGAATGGCCTTAACAAAAAGGAGTTTATTCTTACAATTTGGAGGCTTTAAGTCCATGTTCAAGGTGCCAGGCTCTAGGGGCTGGGTGAAAGCACCTCAGCCTTGGGCTTCAGCTCTGCCTCCAGTTCCCTGCCCACTGAAGCTAGAGGCTTTCTTCACTCAGACAGCTGCTGGCTGCCGATGCTGCCAAGCCCAAGGTTGACAAGTAAAAAGGCACAGTCCAGATGTTATCAAACAACATGGCAGGCCATTAACTCAAGTCCATTTTAAGTCCCAAGGTCAGCAGAGTATAGCAAGCTCCTGAATTACAACACAGTTACATGAGGCTACAAGTGGGCCAAAAGCTAGAGACCATTCCCAAAGCTGCTGCTTTTATATGGGAAGCAGACAGCATACCCAAAGCAGCTACTCAGCTGCTTGTGGTAGATCCCACCGTGGAGTTGATTGCCAGTCTCATTATGGGGAATAACTACCACAGCTGCCCCGCCACTCAACCAGTCCCAGCCAAGCTGACACACAAACATAACCACCACAACAGCACTGAGAGTGAAATATAAGGAGTAATGGTTGTATAGAGCCTAAGGCATTTGACTCCTAACCAGAAAGCTGGTGGTTCGAACCGACCAGCCACTCTGCAGAAAGAATATTGGACAATCTACTTCCGTAAAGATTCACCATCTCAGAAACCAAATGGGAGTCACTGTGAGTTGGAATTGACTCAATGGCAGTAAGTTTGGTTTTTGGTTTTCTTAGAAGTAGGACAAAACATCATGCTTTGCAGATACCAAGTATGAATTTCAACTTATAGAGTCAACCCCCTGGCATACAAAAAAAAGATGTATTTCACTCAAGAGAATCATCTAGAAGGCAAGAAAACAAATGCTGTTGGGTATGAGGTATATGAGATAGGGAGACTTGATCATTTTCTTTAACCAAATCCAACATCACTGTCATTGTGTCTATTCCAACTCAGAGTGAACCGTCCTTGGGTAGATTGCCCAGTCTTCCTTCCAAGGAGTGGCTGGTGGGATTGAACCACCAGCCTTCTAGTTAGCAATCAAATGTCTTTCACTTTAGTGCCTATAATTAATTTACTTTCATGGGTGAGACATTACAAATGAAAGTATTTTCCTTTTGTATTTAAACACCATGGATTTGTTTGAAAAACATGAAAACTGTTTTGAAAATTCCCAAAAACACCAACTTAGATTACAGGTAAGTTTTAAGAATGTATCAGTGAATTTAATTTCTATGTTGTTGTTGTTGTTAAGTGCCGTAGAGTCGTTTCCGACTCACAGCGACCCCATGCACAGCAGAATGAAACACTGCCC
>NW_006922269.1:578091-581217 GCF_000298275.1 Orycteropus afer afer | reverse complement strand
TGCTTACCTTGCTCCCGAAGACCCGGTCCCTCTCGGGAGGGTAACAAGGGAAAGTGTTCAGTGCAGATCAGTGAGTAAGCACAAGCCAGCCCGTGCTTACCTCGCTCCCGAGGACTAAGCACAATCCCGCCCGTGCTTACCTTGCTCCCGAAGACCCGGTCCCTCTCGGGAGGGTAACAAGGGAAAGTGTTCAGTGTAGATCAGCGAGTAAGCACAAGCCCGCCCATGCTTACTTTGCTCCCGGAGACCCGGTCCCTCTTGGGAGGGTAACAAGGGAAAGTGTTCAGTGCAGATCAGTGAGTAATTTCTATAGCTATCTGATTTTTCAGAGTATTCTCATCATGATTGAAATAAGCAAGACTATATTAGGTTGCCAAGAGAAAATGAAAAAACAAAAAGGAAAGAAGAAGTTATTAATTGAAAAGTATAGAATTACAAAAAAGAACTTGATTATTCATTTTTCTGAATGTATATTTACACATTTGTCAATTGAACATTTTTCATGTATATCTTTTAGTGATATCAGTTACATTAATCATGTGTGCAATCATAAGCCATATTTATTGTCAAATTACTCATCACCATAAACATACTCAATGATTCCTAAACCATTTCTTGCCTTTTACCTTTCCTCCTGATCCTTGTACTCACTAATACTTTAGTTTTCATACATTTGCTTATTCTTGTTTCTTTTTAAATATATGTGAGATTATATATCTCACATATATATATATATATATATATATATATATATATATATATAAATTCCCTTATTTCACTATGAATAATGTTTTCAGAGTTCATTGATGTTCATCATAGCAAGCATCAATGTTCAAAGAAACGTTTGGACTCTGTGGGTCTCATGTAAGTCTTGGCACTCATTTTACTTCTTTGTAATATGCTTAAAAAAAATCTCTCTCACACATTTTTCAGATCTTATTATATTTCAGTAGTATCAAACCTTGCAGATTTTCCTCAAATTTGTTTTCTCACTTATGTAATTCCTTTTTAAAACATTTATTTCTCTTTTATACAGCTTACATGTTATTTCTAAGCAAAACATAACACTAAGATATTTGTTATTTAACTTAACATAATTCCAATATTATGTATAATTTACACATAACTTCTTATGCAAAACAAACATACATAAATCATAAGAATAGCATCAAATTGCATTTTCTAAACACAAGTACTTTATTTACATCAATTTAAAACTTAGTAGAAAGGTAAAATGATTTGATTAGCTGAGTACATGAACTGCACAGTTCCTTTTAGATCTCTGGTAGCATAGTGGCTAAGACAATTGCCTGCTAACCAGACGGCTGGTGGTTCAAACCCACCTAGCCACTCCTCTGAAGGAAGGTTAGGCAATCCTACTTCCATAGTGATACTGCCTCGGAAACCCAAGGAGGGGTCGCTATGAGTCGGGGCCGACTCGACGGCACATAACAACAACAACAACATTATATGATGGTAAATTATCATTATTACAGTATGTATTTTCTATTTTCCTGAAGAAAATTTTAATAAGAGAATAACACATGATGGTAAAGAGTAGACAAACTAGTTTTGTACCAATGAATGTATCTATCTACCTATCTTTCTTTTGATTGATCAATTGATCGATCTATCTACCTATCCATCTATCTATCTATCTATCTATCTATCTATCTATCTATCCACTGATCATCATAGCACTTACAGCATATCTAACATTGGAGAGTAAAATGGAGACATCAAGCTCCTTTCACACACAAATACTTTAGTGTGTGTATTCTGACAACAAGAACATTCTCTTTCATAAACTTTTACATGAACATCACTGTTGTTGTTAGGTGCCATGGGGTCAATTTCCATTTCAAAATCTCATATACTTTTCTGGGCTATAATGTTTATAGGAGCAGATTTCCCAGTCTTACTCCTTCTGAGTGGTTTCTAACCCCTGACCTTTCTGTTATCAGCTGAGCACTTAACTCATTGTGTCCAGAGCATATCTTTAGAATAGTAGAAATTATCAAATTTTAGAAATTTAATATTAACCAAATGCTATTATTCAAACCACATCCACATGTCATTAATATAAATTAGGGAAAAAAAAAATTCCCCCCAAGATCCAGTACATTATCACACATTGTTTTTAGATATAATAATTGGTTTGCTTTTATTCTGGGACTCCTTTTCTGACTTTCTTTGTCAGAATAACTTTCATGACCTTTAAGTTTTGAAGAATACTGGTCAGTTCTTTTGAAAAATATTCCACAATTTGAGATATCTTCTCATAAATAGCATAGGCAATGAATATTTGGTAGGGCTGTAAGGCTAACATAGTATCTCCAGTTCTTCCAATATGAAATTAATATTTTCCCTTTGTATTAGTATGTGTTTTATAGAAAATAATTAGGGACTGTATAATAACCTACTTTATTTATTTAGCTAGTAGTTTTAATATTCATTAATGCTAACCAGTTGGTCATTTTCATGAAAGATGCAAATAAAGATTTTTACAACTCTAGTATCCAGTATTTTTTTTTTTTTTTTTTTCCCAATATTTACTATTCGAGATGTCTCAATGAGAGCTGGATCCTTTGTTTTCATTGACATGCCCTTAGATACTTTCTTTCCTGGCTCATCTTGCTCTTTTCTTGTTCCAGCTCTGAAATAACATGTGGATAGATATAAATATTCTCAGGGCATCTAGATTATTCTCTGTAGACAGTGACTGGAAATGATGTTGGTTAAGGTTGTGTGTAAACTGGGCTAGGCCATGGTTTTCTGGTCTGGCAGTTATGGTGCATGCATCCCCAATGATGAAATCTGATTTATTGTAATCACTTTTTTGATGAGATCTGTTTTAAGTTACCAATTAGTTAAAATGTAGTTTCCTTGGGGGTATGGCCTGTATCAAATACATATGGACTTCCTGCCAAAGCTCTCTAGCCTATGAGCCAGGAGCCTGCTGTCTGATTAGCCAGTTTTGGATTCATCAGCCACTGCAGCTGCGTGAGGCAAAAGAAGACTTCAGCCTGATGTCTGATCCATGGACTTGGGACTTGCCAGCCTCTATCACTATGTGAGCCATTTCCTTGAGATAATTTTATTTGTATGTGCCTGTTGTTGTTATTT
>NW_006922269.1:573750-577991 GCF_000298275.1 Orycteropus afer afer | reverse complement strand
TAGGATTGCCCAACCTTCCTTCCGAGGAGTGGCTGGTGGGTTTGAACCGCCAGCCTTCTGGTTAGCAGTCAAGTGCCTTAGGCACTATGCTACTTAACTGTTTTTGCTTCTCTAGGAAAATCAATCTAACATCCTCTAGCAAAATCAATCTAATATCTCTAAAAGTAATTTTGTTGTTGTTGTTATGTGCCGTCAAGTTGTCCCAACTCATAGTGACCCCTCCTTGGGTTTCTGTGGCAGTATCACTACGGAAGTAAATCGCCCAAGCTTCCTTCCCAGGAGTGGCTGTTGGGTTTGAACCGCCAGCCTTCTGGTTAGCAGTCAGCTGCCTTAGGCACTATGCTACCAGAGTTCCTAAAAGTAATTTTAGAGGAACAACAAGAAAAAATATATCAAAGATGAGTTTTCTAAATTGGTTCTCAAGTCCAGCTAGTCATGAAGGCACTGATGACTGACTCCAGTATAAGAAAACTATCACCACCAGAAAATGAAATATTTGTGAAAAACAAGATGTTTTGGTTCTCTAGCACTACTGTAACAGAAAATACCACAGGTGGGCAGTCTTAACAAACAGGTACTTATTCTCTCACAATTTAAAGGGTGAGAAGTCCAAGTTCAAAGTATCAGTTTTAGGGGCTGGTTGAAAGCCCCTCAACGTTGGACTCCAGCTCTGCCTCTTGTTCCTGACCCACTGGAGCAGGAGGAGTCTCTTTACTCAGTTAGCTGCTAATTGCTGATGCTGACGAACCCAAGGTTAACAAGTAAAGTGGCATAGTCCAAAAATTACCAAACCACAAGGGAGGCTGCTAATTCATGTCCATTAACAGTCTCAAGATCGGCAGACAACAGGACAGGGCGCTTAACAACAACTCAGCTATATGCAGGTTCCAAGTGTGTCAAAAGCTCAGAGACCTTTCCCAAAGCTGTCTTCTTTTACACTGGAAGGAGCAGCTACTCAGCTGTTCTAACAGATTCCACTATGGTGTGGATTACCAGTCTTATCATGGGGAGTAACTACATCCAGCTGCCCAGCCACTCGAAACCAGGCCCAGCCAAGTTGACACACAATTTAACTACCACACAAGAATTAGGGTGATTGCATATTGGATACTTTTCTATGATTTTGTAAGTATAAGAAGTATAAGGAAATTTGTTGGTTGTTTCTGTATTTGCTAGATAAAGTGATGAAGGAAAGAGTTAAGCTCAGGGCTTCAGAGTCACTAGTGCTGCATTAAAACCAAAACTAAACTCAGTGCCGCTGAGTTGGATCCGACTCATAGTGACCCCTCCTTGGGTTTCTAAGACAGTATCGCTACAGAAATAGGTTGCCCAATCTTCCTTCTGAGGAGTGGCTTGTGGGTTTGAACCCTCAGCCTTCTTGCTTAGCAGTCAAATGTCTTATGCACTACGCCACCATAATATCTTGATATTATCTTTTTTTTTTTTTATTTCATTTGTTTTTAAAGAGATAAACATTGTTATTTGTGGCCTAAAGTAAACTTTTATTTCTTGTAGCAGATGAGCTGCTATTGCTAAAATTTAACCCAGAGTCTTACTATGAGCAGCTGGATTACAATGCAATGAATTCCAAACCTCAAATTGTGTCTGAATTTAAAGTGAAGGCATTGATCGGGAAGAAACAAGTTTCTTAAACTTGGGTTGGGGCTATATGGGCAGACAATCAGGAAGATGGGGACATTGAGTCCATAAATTCCATTGAATCACTCCTCCCAACAGCATCTCCCCTCCCATCTGAAGAGATTGCTCTATTTTAAGTCTGCTAAGCTATTGTCAGTAAAAAACATTATTTGATCTGTCCCCACTTGATTAGATTAACCCAGCTGTACCTGTTGAGATGGCTCCAGGTATGTTGTTTTGAGCATAACCTGAGGCATATGCCTTATAAGACATTACTGAATGTTCCCAGAACATACTCACAGCACACATTTTTTGCTTCTATACATAAATGAGACCAAAATCTCAGCAAGCCAAAAAAGGTGAAGTACAAAGTGTGACTCAGGAAGAGGTATCCTATACTCCAAAAGATCTGCTTGAATTTTCTGATACATACAAACAGAAACCTGGAGAATATGTGTGGGAATGGCTATTAAGGATGTTGGATAGTGATACAAGGAATATAAATATAGTTAAATCTTAGTTTATTGCTATGAGCCCACTAGTTTAGATTCTTCATTCATTATTTCAGCTCAAGAGGTTAGGGAAGGATCTAATAATTTATTTGGTTGGCTCACTGAAGAATGGATTATACAGTGGCTTGTGATAAATCAAGTTGAAATGACAGATCTGCCTTCATATTTGTAGAAGCACTTACTTGACAAAGACGAGGTGGGTGTGATTACAGTAGTGGACAGCAGAGTTAAAGCAGTAATCAGAATGATCTGACTCATATTTACTTATGCCAATGGCTCCTTGGGCTTGGTGTACCTAGAAGCAAAATAGATGGAAAATCTGCTAACATTTACTTGATCTGTTCAAGTGGATGAATTCTAGTTCAAGTGAACAGCAGTCTAACTTGAATTAATCCAATAGAGAGTCACAATCCCTCAGTCAATTCCTAGACTTGAGCAAGTTTACAGATCCAGAACCCTTGAATGAATAGGAGGCTGGGTCCCCTAGAGGAAAGACCCCAAAATATATACTGTTAGTCATTCTCCCAGCCTTCTCAAAAAGGGATCTGTGGTCCTTTAGGAATATAACTGTTCATTGGAGAAAAGGAAATAACAGACTTTTTTGAAGATTACTGAATTCAAAGGCACTTGACTGGTAACCGGGCGTTGGTGGTTCAAACCCACCAGCCACTCTTCAGAAGGAAGACTGAGCAATCTACTTCCATAAAGATTTACCACCTTGGAAAACCAATAGGAATCTCTATAAGTCAGAAACAACTTGATGGAAGTAAGTTTGTTTTTTTGTTTTTTGGCTATGAATTGACACTAATTCCAGGAGACCCAAAACAAAACTGTGGGTCATGAGTTAGAATAGGAGTGCATGGAGGTCAGATTATTTAATGGGTTCTTAGCTCATGTCCATCTCACAATGAGTCAAATAATCCCTGAGCCCTTCATCTAGTGATTTTTTCCAGTTAAAGAAAGCATAATTAGAATAGACATACTCGGCAACTGGCAGAATCCCCATAATGGATCTCTGACATGCACAACAGTGTCCATAATGGTAGGAAAAGCCAAATGGTAAGTATTATAATTGACCTTACCTCAGAAAATAGTAATCAAAAACAATATCGCGTTCCTGCAGGTGTTGCAGAGATTAATTGCCACCAAGAACAACTTGAAGGATGCAGGGGTGGTGATTCCCACCACATCTCTATTACACTCACCTATTTGGCATGTTCAAGAAACAGAAGGATTTTGGAGAATACTAGTGGATTCTGGTCACTCCAACTGCCACTGCTTTGCCAGATGTGGTTTTACTGCTTGAATAAATTAATACATCTCCTGGTACATCATGTAAAACTATTGATCTTGCTAGTTTTTTCTCAATTACAGTTTCAAAAGATCTGTTTGCCTTCAAAGATTTGTTTGCTTGCAAGGGTACATATCAAAGCTCCAGCAGTATGTCATAACTCAGTCCACAGGGACTGTGAATGCCTTTTCCTTCCATCAGATGACACACTGCTGCATTATATTGAAGCAATAATGCTAAATAGACCAAATAAGGAAGAATTTTCAATAGCTTTACATTTATTGGAAGGGGGTGTGGTGGGGCAGTTCCTAAGGCATTTGGTTGCTCACCAGTAGGTTAGTGGTTCAAATCCACCAGCTGCTCCACAGAAGGAAGATGGACAATCTACTTCCATAAATATTCACTATCTTGAAAACACCATGAGGGCTATTATTTCTCAGAATCAACTCAATCAATGACAATGAGTTTTTATACTTATTGGTATAACATTTGTGTGCTAGAAGGTAGGAAATTAATCTGATAAAAATATGGATGCCTTACACCTTAGTAAAATTTCTAGGGGTACAGAGGTGTTGCATATGTCAAAATTATTCTACTAAAGTAAAGAATAAGTTGTTACATCTGGCCGGTCCCACAACTGAAAAGGAGGCACAACATCTGGCGGGCCTCTTTGGGTTTTGGAGGTATCATATCCTTCATTTGGGTATGCTAGACCAGCTTATTTATCAAGAGTCTTTTTTTTTTTTTTTTTAATTGCGATTTGGGTGAAAATTTACAGAGCAAATTCACTTTCCATACAG
>NW_006922269.1:563242-571303 GCF_000298275.1 Orycteropus afer afer | reverse complement strand
GCTTTGTTTTTCTTCTTCAATAGTGCTTTGCTTATCTGAGGTCTCTTTCCTTTCCATATAAAGTTACTGATTGGTTTTTCCATATCCCTAAAGAATGTTGTATTTATCAAGAGTCTTGAAAAGCTGCTAGTTTTGAATGCAGCCCTGAACACAAGAAGGCTCTGAAACAATTTTAGGCTTCCATGCAAGCTGCACTGCCACTTGGGAAATATGATCTAGATTATACACTGGTGCTTGAAGTTTCAGAAGATAAAAATGCTGTTTGGAGCC
Source organism: Orycteropus afer afer (assembly GCF_000298275.1). Lineage (NCBI taxonomy): Eukaryota > Metazoa > Chordata > Mammalia > Tubulidentata > Orycteropodidae > Orycteropus > Orycteropus afer. The sequence goes on along the minus strand of NW_006922269.1, from coordinate 571,033 downwards.
TTGGCAAACCCCTGTTGTTGAATCACAGCCCAGACCCTTAGAACATCATGAGCTTGCTGTGCCCATCCTGAACTTAATGGTGTCTGAAGCACAGAGTCATAAAGTCGGATGTACATAGCAGCAGTCCATCATTAATTGGAAGTGGTATAAAAGAGATTAGACTCAAGTAGGAATTGAAGGCACAAGGGGCACGAACAAGTAGCCCAGATGTCTATAGTTTTCACTCCAGGCACATTGCCTTCCCAGGTTCCTTATGATCAGTAAACTAAAGAGAAAACTCATATTTGGTTTACAGGTGGTTGTGCAATATGCAAGCCCAACTCAAAATTGAACAGATGAAGCACTGCAGTCCCTTTCTGGGAATTCCCTGAAGGACCGTGGTGAAGGGAAATCCACCCAATGGACAGAACTTAAAAAGCACTGCATCTGTTTGTTCACTTTGCTTGGAAGGAAAAATGACCAGATGTGTAACTGTGCACTGATTCATGGGTTATGCCCAATGATTTTGCTACATGGTCAGGGGCTTGGATGGAAAATTATTGGAAAAATGGGCTAAAGAAGTGAAAATATTGTGTCTCAAATACATGCTCAACAAAGGGTAATCTTGGTAGAAGAGTATTTTAACAATTTAGTGGCTAGGATTATACATTATGTGGTAACCAGCCATCCTCTTTCCCAACCACTCTTGTTATTGATCAATGGACTCATGAACAACATGACCGTGCTGGCAGGGATAGAGGTTATTCATAGGCTTAGCAACATGGATTTACACTCACCAAGGCTGTCTTGATTATAGCCAATGTTGAGTGCCAAAGCTGCCAGCAGCAGAGACCAACACTAAGCCCCCTCATATAGATCCGTTCCTCAGGCCAATCAGCCAGCAATCTTGTGGCAGTTTGATTACACTAGATCACTTCCATCATGGAAAAGGCAGGTTTTTTTTTTTTTTTTTTTTTTCTCTCTTTGTAGAATAGATACAGCATATATGGATTTGGCTTTCCTGCATGCAATGTTTCTCCCCAAACTACCACCCATTGATTTAGAGAATGTCTTATCCTCCATCACCATATTTAACACAGCATCACCTCAGATCCAGGAAGTCACTTTCCAGTAAATGCAATGTGGCAATGAGTCCACGCTCATGATATTCAATGATATTACCATGTTCTTCATCATCCTGAAGCAGCTGACTTGATTGAATGATGGAATGGTCATCTGCAGAAACATTTATAGTGACAGATATGTTATAATTCATTGCGTGGTTGGGGCAATGTTCTCCAGAAGCTATATGTCCTCTAAACCAGTACCCAATACATTGAGCTGTCCCTCCAGTATCATGATTCAAGGGTCCAGGAACCAAAAGGTGAAGATGGAAGTGGCATCATTCATTATTACCCTTAGTGACTCATAAAATTTTTGCTTCCTGTATGTGACCCTGTGCTGTTGTGGGTCTGGAAGTCTTAGTTCTAAAGGGAGAAGTACTCCCACCTAAAGACACAGTACTGATTCCATTGAACTGGAAGTTAGGAATTCCACCTGGCCATTTTAGTCTCCTCATGCCTCTGTATCAACAGGCAAAGAAAAGAGTAACTCTATTGGCTAGTGTGATTCATTCTAATCATGAAAGGGAAAATGGATTGATATTACATAATGGAAGTAGAGAATGCCTGAAATATAAGGGATTCCTTAGGACATCTCTTAGTGCCACCATTCCCTGTGACAAATGTCAATAGAAAATAAGAACAACTCAATTCTGATATCACTACAAATAGCCTATAATTTTCAAGTAAGAAGGCTTAGGTCACTGTACCAGGCAAAGATCCTTGGCCAGCTAAGGTATTTCCTGAGAGCAAAGGGAATATGGTATGGGTAGTGGAAGAAGGTAGTTCTAAATACCAGTGATGGTCAAGAGATCAACTGTAGAAACAAGGACTGTAATTGTTATATTTCTTCCTTGTACATGTTCATCAAATATTTTTTGTTTTCTTTATTTATAAAATAAAAGATGTAAACAAGCTGAGTGCATTTTTGATTGTACATGTACTAGTTGTATAACATTAAGTACAACTATAATTTTATAATTATCTTTATTTAGAGATTATATATGGTTTAAGGAGATGTGTACAAGTTCCACATTAACAAACTATGGACTGTGATGGTTAAGGTTGTGTGGAAGGCCAAAGAGTCTCCTTGCTAAAAATTGCAGAAATTTAACAAACTAGCAGCCATGATTAAAACAGACATTTATTATAATGAATCACTTGCTATTTTTCCTTCCTTCTCCTTCCTTTTAAGTAAACAGAACAGCTGACTTCTTCATGGATGCTGATTTCTTTAGTTTTTTTTTTTTTTTTTTTCTTTTGGTTTATACATTTTTTTTTAGTGTAACCTTATCCCAGGGCTTGTTTCAGCTGAAAACTGAGGTTTGTGGAGCTAGATGACACTAAGAAGAGAAACATTCAATCGGGAGCAACCCAGGTAAAGAGAAACAAAGATATTCCTGGTGGTCCAAGAAATCTTCAGACCCTATCCTACCTCCCTGTATAATCATGTTTACTGCTTGGCTCAAAGAGAAAATCTTTTTAGAGAAATGATTATCTCTGTTCCCTTGGGTATTGATTCTCAGTAAATCTTTTTGCTTTTTCACTTCAACCTGTTGTAGTGATTGGCTCTACTCACAACAGATGGTAAGAACCTTGTTGTTCTTGCATCAGATTGGCTCCCAAAATGGAGCAAGTCCCTGTGACATGGTGGTCCCATCCCCAGCTGACACCTGGGTGGCCTGCTTAAGTGGTCACTGTTTTTTTTTTTTTTTTTTTCCCTGAGACAGACTGCCCATTGTTTCTGCCCAGAGATGGCACTACCAGTCCATTTCACACAGAAGAGGAAAGGCAAAAGGGCAATTTAGAGAGCTGGCTTTCACTGAGTGTTTCCTTCACATTTCCTGGGCACTACAGGACCAGGACAGATGGGGTGAGAGGGGCTCATCATTATCTACTTAGTTACCTGTTCCCATTGGGAGGAGGACAGGCTTAGTTGGTCATTCCCTGCAGGGTATTCTGCTTTGTATTGTTCCTTGGGAGAGGAAGGCTGATTTGGCTCAGGGGGAAATTTTTCAGGATCGTGGTCTCCAGAGCATCTTGTGTATGACTTGGCATGGTCTTTGTATGAGTTGTTTATTTGCATTTTTTTTTTGTCTTTAACTCTTCCTGATATCTTGGAAGTAAGCATAGCAAGATCACACTGCTATTTGCTGGCTTGTTCAAGCATTACAATTAAAGAACTTTGTTTCATTTGCCAGAGGGGCTCTCATGTGTGGAGGAAGGAAGGAATGTTTTAGCTCCTTTGGACCAGTACTTTTAAAAGAGCTCTTTTGCACCTTACCCACCCTCTTCTCAGATGTTCACACTCAGATCTCACTTTCTCTTTTCCTCTTTTATTACCCCCCCCCCCCCCATTTCCCCCCCCCCCCCCCCCCCCCCGCCACAGAAATTTTAAAGGTAAAAGTAACCTGAAACCCTGTTGTTGTGTTGGCCTTCTGAATAAAGCTTCTTTCCTTGCCTCAGCCTAACCCGGTCTCATGGTTGCATTTTCCTAGCAGTTCATCAGAGGCACTGTTTGGTGGCCAATTTATGATGTCTGAGGCAGAGGAGATCTCTTGGAGTTTCCCCTAGAGATTTCTCCAGAAAGGCTTTTACCTATGACCTGCTGTCCTCAGCCCAGATCCAGCACTAGCTCTTTGAGAGGCAGCAAAGGAATCTAATTTTAGGTAAGCTTACATTTGTTCTCACCAGAAGTTTGAGTTTGTAATCTGGTAATTGTTAACCATGCTTCAAGTTGTGGAGCCTGTTTTGAAGGTGACACCCAAAATCCAAGCATGTTGCCTGCATTGAGGGTGGCAGCACCCAGTATCTGAGCAGGAGAAATGAAACGAACAGTGACTGCTGTAAATGTCAGGACCACTAAACTCACCAGGCTATTTGCTGGCTTTCCTTTCTAATTTTCTGATTCTGCTTCTTTTGTAACCAGTTTTGAGATGGGTAACAGGCAGTATGTACCACAGTGCACTCCTATAAGATGGATTTTAAAATACTGAAACATATTTAGCTATTATTCCATGAAAAAGAAAAGGCTAGTCTTTTTAAGCACAATTTGTGTGACTACACTATGAGTCAAGAGAACAAAACTCTGGCTACCTTATGGGTCAATAAATTATAATACTATCTTGCAATTGAATTTGTTTTGTTCATGCATTACCAAATATAACAAGAAAGTGTATATAGATGCCTTTATGTCTTTATACAATGATAAAGAAACTCAATAACTTTGTAAGATTTATGTTCAGACTATTACTAACGGCAAGCAGCCTTCAGCTGCTCCCCTAGTATTAACCAGAGGGAAGGATGCTTATGATACCTTAAGTTCCTTACCCAGCCCTCTCTGACCACCATCAGCAATATCTGACAGAACCAGAGCCATGAAGAAAAGGTGGACTTGCAGGAGGATCCCTATTTTTCCTTTCCAACATGTGGTGGGGGACTCCCTATCAGGGACCTAATTTTACCAAGAAACTTCTAGATACTGGGCCAGGCCATGGAGATGTGGCTAGGAACAACTTCTACTAGATCTCCATGGGGGAAGAGATGCTTAGGATGAATGTGCCTTTTAGCACAACGAACTTATACAATTAGAAAAATTATACTCCAGGATACCAGAAGAATACAGGCAAAATATATGAACTGCTGACTTTTCTTTTAATTCCTTTGACTCAACGTGAGCTGATTGTCTGTCACTCCTGACTGTATTTTTAACTCGAGAGGAACAGAGATTGGTTAAGAGCCATGCCTGAGAGAAACTCAGAGGTGGAGAGATGCCCAACCAGGGCAGGGGGCAGGTACTTTGACCAATCACATGCAACCACAGGACCCTGCCAAGACACAAATAACATGGAAGCTTATGCAAAGTATTTAAATTACAGAAAATATATTTTAATAGGAAGTAGAGATGGAGTCCTGAGCTTAAGAGTTTGAATTTGGTATATGAGTTTAGGCAAAAGAAGTATGAGGATCCCTCTACATTTCCACAAAGAATTTTCTAAGCCTTCATACAGTACACAGATTTAGATACTGAAAGCACAATAATATTATCTTTATTGGTCAGAAAGCTTCTGAAGAAATTACAAAAAACTAAAGGGAGCATGATGGTGGGCATTGGACATTTAATGGTTTCCTATCAAGTCTCTAAAATGAAAGCCCAGATAGTCCAAAAGAAAGTGATACATTCAAGATTTCCCATCAGCAAGGAACAAAGGAAATTGCAATTGGGGAAAAAAAAAATAAAATAAAATAAAATAAAGAAGAAGCCACTTGCCAGGTAGCCCCACCACAGACACCCGAGCATCTTAAATGATTCCTGATTATGGCAAGATTTTGTCAGATTTAGGTATATAACTCTGGACTCATAACAAAACCCTAGTTCTCGCTCTTAGAAGGAAAAAGAGACAGACCCCTTTTTGTGGGGATAAGAGCAATAGAACTCTGATAAATTGGAGCAGGCCTTACTTGAGGACCTGGCCTTAGAATTGCCAGATTTACATTAATCTTTTGATTTGTTTGTCTATGAGCATCAAGGCGTAGTGACTGGTGTTCTTACTCAGTTCCTGGGATTTTGGTAAAGACCAGTGACAAACTTTTTGAAAACTCTAGATCCAGTGACACTGGGCTAGCCTGCCTGCTTGGAGGTGATAGCAACAGCAGTGAAAATGCTGAAAGCTGCTGATAAGGTAAACTTAGGACTGACCATCTGGATTTATACTGCTCATTCAACCTTGGTAGTCCTAGACCAAAGAGCCAACCACTGGCTCTTCTGAGCAAGAAATACTCAATGTCAGGTGTTTTTTTTTTTTTTTTTTTTTACTTTTCATTGTCATTTGGGTGAATATTTACAGAGTAAATTTGTTTTCCATTCCACAGTTCATACATTTTGACATTGATTGCAATCAGTTTTGTGACATTGATTGCAATCCCCACAATGTAACAGCTCTCTTACCACTTCCTCCCTGTGGTTACTATTACCCTGTGTCCTTCTTTCCTATATATTCTTTTTTTTTTTTAATTGCGATTTGGGTGAAAATTCGCAGAGCAAATTCACTTTATATACAGCAGTTCACATATACCTTGTCTCATGACAGTGATCACAATTTACCACAATGCAACAGCTCCCCTCCCACTTTCTCCCCATAGTTATCTCTTCCTTGTGTCCATCCCTCCATGCACTCCTGCCCCCTGAGCTGTCTCCTTGTGCATAAGCACCCCTTCTTTCACCCATGATTGTTCTCTCCAAGGAGTGTGTCTATCTCAGGTAAACATTCAACTCGTATGCCTGTTTTTTGTTTGGCTGGTAAGCACAGGAGTGTGTTCAATTCCAGACCTGAAGTGCAGCTAGGGTCCATATCTCAGCAGTTCCACCACGCTCTATCAGACCAGCAAACCCGGCCCCCTCCCCATTTTTTTTTTTTTTTTCTCCAAATGATTTTGAAATTTGTTCCACATTGTTCTCCCTCTCTATCCAGGATCTCCTACACAGATCCCCTTCCAAGTGGATGACAATGTTAACCGGGCACCATCTAGTTCTTCTGGTCTCATAGTCATATAGGCTGCAGATTAGATGGTGTATCAGTTGCTAGGACTAATTGTTTTCATGTATTTTTTATTTTTTCATTCTTCTTTGCTCTGGGCAAAGAGAGACCCATTGTTGCATCTAGATGCCAGCTTGCTAACTTTTAAGATCTCAGTCGCTACTGGCCAAAGTAAGAGGTGGAACAATGTCTTGTACAGTATGTTATGCCAATTGAGCTGGATCTCCCCTGTGACTATGGTCCCAAGCCCACAGGTTCAACTACTCGGTCCTTTTGATTAACTGGCTGTGACCAAGCAGTGACCACAACCTTGCCTTTTGTCAGCTCTACTATATACCTGGAAATTCTGATCATTCACATAAACTTATAGGACCATTGTCTGCCAACCTTATACATGTTCTTGGATATACTCCCCACTTCATAGACATACCTAATCGTTCAGCCTGTCCACCCATCTATCCACCCATATATCCATGTCTGCTTTCACTGACAACACAGTACTGTATGTGCAAAAGGGTTCATCTTTGTTGTCTGTACCACCCATGTACCTCTCTATGTCTTTCTCTTCTTCAGTGCCACCATATTGGTCACTTACATTTGGTACATTGCCCTTCTCATCACCCAAATCAATTCTTATCTCTATTTATCTAAAAGCATTCCCTACTTTCCCCTCCCACCCCTGGTAACTGACAAAGAAAATTTCTCTCCATGCATAAACTTTCCTTGACTTTTACCATAACAGACTAATGCAATATTTGTCCTTTTGTGATTGACTGATTTCACTCAGCATAATGTCATCCAAGTTCATCCACATTATGCAGTGTTTTGCAGATTATATGTTATTCTTTTGGGCTGCATAGTATTCCACTCTGTGTATGTACCATAGTTTGGACATCCATTCCACAGTTGATGAACACCTAGGTTGTTTCCATCTTTTGGCTATTATAAATAGTGCTGTGATGAACATGGGTGTGCATAGGTCTGTTCTTGTCATGGCTCTCACTTCTTTAGGGTATATACATAGTAATGGAATGGCTGAGTCAAATGGTATTTCTAATTCCGACTTTTGAAGGAATCACCATACTGCTTTCCACTATAGTTGTACTATTTTACAGTCCCACCAGCAGTGTAGGAGAGTCCCAATCTCTCCACAA
>NW_006922269.1:553297-560077 GCF_000298275.1 Orycteropus afer afer | reverse complement strand
TATATATATATTTGCACATAACAAGACAGACTTTAGAGACCCTGCAAGAGACTAATGTTCTTTCTCAGTCCTACGGTCCCCTTCCTCAGGTCCCTTCACACAAGGCCAACCCAGGAGTCGGGTCTATGTGAATGCATAAGATCCTAAAGACCTCATAGAAAAGTGGAAAGGATCTTATGAAGTCTTGCTATCCACATCTACTGCAATGAAAGTGAATGGCAAAGGAGTGTGGCTATACCACACCAGGATTAAGGCTGTCCCTGACCAGAGATCGCTCAGCAGCGCCCACCTGGTACAGGGCCTCAGAACTCTGAAAATCAACTCCATTAAAAAGATTTAAGTAGCTTTACAAGAGACGCTCTAACAATGGATATGTAGATTTTATTTTAGGTTGAAATTCAACTTAATCCGTTTTATTTGTTTTTGCCATTTTATGCTTTGTAGCTTAGTTAGAATTTGTAAGTGTACACGTTGTTTTATTCAGAGTTGAATAACTTCCTCTTTATTATGCCTTACAGGGTTCCACTTCGTAAACAATGTTCTTTAGGTTTCCCCACCTTTCCTACTTAGATACACTCTATTTCCTGCATTTTTCAGCCGTCCAGATCAGACAGAAATGAGACCTCTTTTGTGTGAGCCCTGCAAAATTAAGCATATCAGGCATAGAAATTAATCTAGTCTTAGACAAGACCAGATTTGGGTGGTTTTTTTTTTTTTTTTTTTTTTAAGAACTATCATTCCTGTTTATGTCTTAGATGGAACTTTCTATTAAAATTTATCAGACACCATCCACCTTCTGGCCATGGGCACAGAAAAAAGCCATTTGAGCTCAACAGGTTTCTCTGAATTCTTTCCCTGAGATAGTTTTAAATAACCATGTAATCTTGGATTTTCTTTTTTATTAAATAGGTTACAGTGCCTAAGGCACTTAACTGCTAACCAGAAGGCTGGCAGTTCAAACCCACCAGCCACTCCTTGGAAGGAAGATAGGGCAATCTACTTCCGTAGTGATACTGCCTCAGAAACCCAAGGAGGGGTCACTATGACTCTGGCCAACTCAATGGCACCTAACAACAACATTATAAATAAGACATTTTGTGCTTAGATAAATATGTCTAGGGAGATTAAATTATGTCTGGATGTCATCCAAAAAGTTACTGAATAGACACAACAAAAGTGCTGGGACAAAGGAAATGGATATTATGATCTAAACAATCAAACACTTTTGCATAGTCAATAAAATGCAAATAAACATCTTTCTGCTATTATTCGCTTTCAGCCGAGATCCATCTGACATGAGCAATGATATTCATCATTCTATATACTCTTCTGATTCCAGCTTGAATTTCTGGCAGTTCCCTATCAATGTACTGCTGCAATCATTTCTGAATTATCTGTGTTGATAGTCATAATAAATGCTTGTTGTTATTGTTGGTGTTACTTGCCATCGAGTCAGCCCTGACTCATAGCAACCCCTCCTTGGGTTTTCAAGGCAGTGTCACTACGGAAGTGGGATTGCCCAATGCTTAGGTTATTGAATTATATTATACTATTTTCTATTCAAAAACTTTATCATGTATAAGTGTGTGCTTTGACTCATAGGGAGTAGCATCCACTCTTGTGTATCACTTGTCTCTTGAATATTGTAGTCTTACATCTCTGTTTATTTGGCTTTCAAAAGTATTGCCATAAAGCACGCCATGGCTCTGAAACACAGCAAAACTGGTGCTAGTGATAGCAGTAGCAAGACGTAAAAGAGAAGTGTCTATTTGAAATTGAAACAAAAGGTTATTGAACAATAGGAAAGTAGAAAATCAGTGAATGTTATTGCTCATGATTAAGGGATGTCACACATGACAATCTTGATGATCCCCAAAAACAAAACATTCTCCAAGCTATTAAAGCATCATCTTCAATGAAAGCTATGAAGCTAACAGACTAACAGAAAAGGAAGAGGTACCTATATCAGATATGGAGAAACCACTCACGATGTGGATTTAAAACCAAATACAAAAACGAATTCCTCTCAGCACATTGACGATCCCTGCTGACACAAAGCTTGTTCAAGATGCTTAAAGTAAAAGCAAGACCAAACTATAATATCATGTTTGTACAACATCAAAATCCCATACTGTGTCAAATTAGCTTTGCAAAATTTCACCAAAATCACAAAATGTTTAAATAAATAAATAAAGAAATAAAAAGTTATGAAATCAGAAAAGAAAATCTTTACTATTGTATTTCACAGAATTTATTTTTTGTGTTAAGAAATGCATGGCTTTATATGGTAATTATATAGAGATATATGCGTGTGTATTATGCATGCTGTTGTTGTTGTTGTTGTGTGCCGTCGAGTCAACCCCGACTCATAGTGACCCCTCCTTGGGTTTCCGAGGCAGTATCACTATGGAAGTAGGATTGCCCAACCTTCCTTCCGAGGAGTGGCTAGTACTACTGTATAAAATATCAAAAACTGAATAGCTTAAACCAGAAATGTGTTACTTTATAGTTGTGGCAGATGGAATTCCAATTCAGGATGTCAGCAATGACAAGGTCTCTCCAAAGATTCTAGGAAAGATCTTTTCCAGCCTCTCCTAGGTTCTGTTTCCTTATATGTTCTCCGACTTTCAGCCACAGCATAATTGCAATCTCTGCTCTCATGCACAAGTAGCCTTATTTCCTCTGACTTCATTCTTTCTGTCCTTCTTTCCTTCATTCTCTCCCTCCCTCCCTCCTTTCTTTCTTTCTTTCTTCCTTCCTTCCTCCCTCCCTTCTTTCTTTCTTTCTTTCCTTCTTTCTTTCTTTCTCTCTCTCTTCCTTCCTTTCTTCCTTCCTTCTTTCCTAAAACCCAATCCATATTGGATAATAATTCATCATATTTCAGGATAATTTCATGTTAATTTAACTAATAATAAATAATCTTTTATCTCTGAGTCCACTAGGTCGTAGTTCCATCCTCTTGTCTCACAGAGGTGGTTGCCCTCTTCCTTCAGCCTTTGGCAGCCACCCTGCCACCTCTGTGCTGGCTGGCTTTGTGACCCAGATCTACTCTCTGGAACTGAGGAGGTGATTCTACCCTATGAAACTAGGGTGATGTCCTGCATTCTGACCCCATGAGATGTTCTTTTCCTCTGGAATCTGGAAGGTTGTCTTGTCCTCACTTGCAATTCAAAAGCAGTGGTCTCATTCCTGTGTCTGTGTCTTCCGGACCTAAAGTGGCAATGGCATCCCTCCTGGGCTCTGAAGTATTCTTGGGTTATTTCTTCGCTTTTCTTGGAAGATAACATATTCACAGCTGAGTAGTTTTATTGACTCATTTCTTGTCTATAGCATTCTAGGAGTCCAACAGCTTTTTTCATTGCTTCCCATCTCTGCTTCCTTTAATCCAAGTTGGCATCTATCTTCTGATATAGTTAGTTATATCCATAAATCACACTTTTAGTCTTTATAACAAATGATTTTCTTCCACATCCTTGGTATTGTTTCTTGAAAACCCATTTTCAGTTTTTATAAGGTGAACAAGGTAAGAATTTTCCAAATCTCTAAATAGTGATTCCTTTTTATTTTAAAGTTCATTCCTCACTTTATCTCTTTTCTCTCACATTTTATTATAAGTAGCAAGGAGAAACGTGGATTCATCCTCCACATTTTGCTTAGAAATTGTCTTACTTAATACCCAATTTCATTGTAAGCAAGTTCTCATTTCTACAAAACATGAACGTGTAATGAAGCTATGTTCTCTGCCACTTTATAAGAAAGATGATCTTTCTTCTACTATCTAATAACATGTTAATCATTTCCTTTTAAGAATATACAAGAAGTATATTTAACATCCTCATTTCTAACATCTGTTCATGACAATATGTTTATTTATTTTTTAATATGATAGACACTTTTTCTATAGCTCTCCTATCTTTTCTGAGTTCTTGCCCTTTCCCATCCTTAACAACAATCTCTTCAAGGTAATATAGGCTTTTCCTATCAAACACCTCAAAAGCTTTCCAGCCTATAACCTTTACCAAATTACAAACTCACTTTCATTTTTTTTCAGCATTTGTTACAGCATAACCCACTTCCAAGTACCAAAATTTGAACTAGCTTTTTAGGGCTGCTGTAACAAATATCACAAAGTAAAGGGTTTATTAGAACATTGACTTATTCTCTCACAACTTGGGAGGCTCAAAACAAAAAATCAAGTTGCCAGTCATGTTGATTTATTCTAAGAGTTTAGAGGGAGAATATATTTTAAGTTTCTTTTCTAGCTTTGTGATGGCCTGCAATCTTTGGTGTTGCTTGTCTTGGAAATGCCTGTTATAGACTAAGTTGTGTCCAAAAAAAAATATGTATTATAAATCCTGACCTCTGTACCTTCAGTAAAGGAGTTTTGAGGGAACAGTGGTTAATTATATGGCTGTTAATTGAATGATTTTCCCTTTGAATCTACTAGCCACATCTTGGGAGAAATATGTGGCAGTCTGCTCTCTTAAAAATTATACTTAGAAACCCAATGAGGAAGTTCTACTCTGTCCTGTAAGGTTGTTATGAGTCAGAGTCTACTCAATGGCAATGGGTTTGGTTTTGGTTTTATTCCTGCATTTATAACCACATTTGGGAATAGGTTTTATTTGCTGTATTAATGAGGCAGAATTAGTATAACGCATGTTTTAAGTCAATCTCTTTTGAGATATACAAGAGTAGAATAAGTGAACAAGCAAACAAACAAAAATGGAGGGGAGAACACATACCACATGATCACCAAGGACCTTATCCAAAAATACACAGAGGGAGAGAGATTTCACCTAGAGCTGGTCCCATAAATTTGGATTTTTAGACTCCTAAACTCTGAGAAAAGAACATTCCGTTCATTAAAGCCAATGATTTGTGATATATGTCTTATAGAAGCACTAGATAGCCCAGACAATGTCTTATTTCAATTCATTTAAACATACACATTAAATTGTTGCTTGTAATAATGGTTATGATCTTTTTTCTTTATTTGCCATTTCTCCTCTGCTTTGACTGTATGATTTTTGATATTAAATATTTTTACTTTAATAGTCTAATTTATCAAGTTTTTAATTTTTTCATCTTCATACAAGTCATAACTAGAAATCCTTTCCTTATAACCATGTTATAGTGAAATTCACCATTTTTTCCCTAGTGTCTGTATGGTTGTGATTTAAAATTATATTTCCAATTCTTTTGAAATTCATTACTTTGTATTTGTGAAATGTGTATTAAATCCCCAGTAGTAGCAACATATTTCACTAAAATGTCTATCATTGGTCCAGGTGCTTCAACCATCATATATTACATTATACATATATTAAGGTTTATTTCTAGAGTATACATTCTGTTGTACTAAAATGTCTCAGTAGTTTTACATGTATAGGAGCTCTGGTGGTGTAGTGCCTAAAGTATTTGACTGCTAACCAGAAGGTTGGTGGTTCAAACCCACTTGCCAATCCACAGAAGGAAGACTGGCAATCTACTTCCATAAAGATTTACCACCTCGGAAACCCAGAGGGGGTTGCAATGAGTTGGAATCAACTTGAAGGCAATGGGTTTGTATTTTAAATAAAGGAAACTTCTGGTATATTTTAAGATTTCATAGCCCAGTTACCTCATAGCTTTTCATTTCAGTGTTTTCCTATTCAGACTTTCAGTGGGAGCTTAAATCATTCTTGAAATTCATGATTTTCTGCTTACAAGTTATTTGAGGTTTATGGTTTTCTCTTTCTTTCTTTTTGACTGAAAGTGTATGTTTATGAGGTATTAATTGCTCTTTTTGGTATTTGTAGAATTGAATAATATTTGGAGTGATTTAGATTTAGGTGGCCAAGTTGAACAGGAGAGAGAAAAAAAAATCAGTTAAAAACTGTAATCAAAATCAAGGTTGGCCAAACACTACGCATGCAGTCCCTAACTTACTACAAGGTTTCATTCCAAGGATCGTCTTATAATTCTCTTCTGATCTAAGTGGAATAATACCTAATTTTATTAAATTTTCATTACTATTGACTTTTATTAACAGTACCTTATAAATTTAATCTTTATTTGTCTATGGGGATGGAAACATTATACATAAACTTGCATATATATTTTAATATATACATATATACATAAAAAATAAATCACAAAAATGTACTGTGACAATGACAAAGAGTTCGATGACATTGGCATTTTATCAGTTGAGGTAATAACTCCACTTGTAGAAAGTTCTGGATCAATTTTGTATTATCTCTAGAAGTGAGGTTGATGTTTGGGATCAGAAAACTAGTAAGAGTAATCTGCATGGCCTTTTTATTTATTTATTTATTTTCATATACTTCATAGTAATCTCTCACTGCTTCCTAAATCTGCTTATTGACTTTGGCAAAGTGACCAGTATTTGGGTCCATGTTTTCAAGCATGTAAACCCTGATTTAACTCAAAAACAAAAGTGAAGGCAAAAAAAAAAAAAAAACATCAGCTCATCTTTGACTGCAAAAAGTTATGACTGGCACGACTGTATATCCATTTGCAGAAAAAATGAAATAAGATCTATACCTCACACCACACACAAAAACTAACTCTAGATGAATCAAAGACTTAAATGAGAAACCTAAAACTATAAAGTTCCTCAGGGAAAAAGTAGGGACAAGTTTAGGGACCCTAATATAGGGCATAAATAGACTATCCAGCATAACACAAAATGCACAAACAGCAGAAGATAAACTAGATTAATGGGACCTTCTCAAATTTTTTTTTTTTTTTTTACGATTTTTTTTTTTTTTTTTA
>NW_006922269.1:538053-545574 GCF_000298275.1 Orycteropus afer afer | reverse complement strand
TTTCCCTTTTCTTTGTTGAAGAGGGTCTGTGCAATCCTTCTGCCAAGTCTGCCATCTTGCCGGAACCCCCCTTCTCAAAATTTTTATGTGCTTCCAAAGATTTCTCCAAAAGAGTAAAAAAGAGAACCTACAGATTAGGAAAAAATATTTGGCAATAATATATCTGACTGGGGATGTATCTCTAAAATACATAGAACATTCCAACACCTCAACAACAAAAATATAACTAATCCAATTAGAAAAATGGGCAGGAGACATGAATAAACATTTCACTTCAACAAATACATGAAGAAATGTTCACAATCATTAGCCATTAGAGAGATGCAAATTAAAACAACGAGATAATATCTTGCCTCAGCACTAGAAGCAAAGTTCAACAAGACAGAAAATAACAAATGCTGAATAGGATGTGGAGAGATTGGGATTCCCATACACTGTTGGTGAGACTGTCAAATGATATAACCACTATGGAAAGCAGTATGATGATTTCTTAGAAAGCTGGAATTAGACCTACTATTTGACCCAGCCATTCCATTACTAGATATACATCCTAAAGAAGTGAGAGCTAGGAAAAGAACAGATATATGCACACCCATGTTCATCACAGCACTCTTTACAATAGCAAAAAGATGAAAGCAACCTAGATGCCCATCAACAGAAGAATGGATAAGCAAACTGTGGTATATTTACACAATGGAATACCAAGCAACCCTAAAGAATGACTTAGCACCTGCAAAACACCACATAATTTGGAAGAACTTGGAGGACATTCTGCTCATTGAAGTAAGTCAATCCAATAGGACAAATATTGTTATTGTTGTTCTTAGGTGCTGTTGAGTCATTTCTGACTCATAGCAACTCCATGCACAGCAGAATGAAACACCACCTGATCTTGTGCTAGCTTCATGATCCTTGCTATACTTGAACCCATCATCGCAGCCACCATGTCAATCCATCTCGTTGAAGGCCTTTCCCTCTTTTGTCGACCCTCTACCTTACCAAGCATGACATCCTTCTCCAAGGAATGGTCCCCTCTGACAACATGACCAAAGTAGGTGATGTGAAATCTCCCATTCTCACTTTCAAGGAGCATTTCAGCTGCACTTCCTCCAGGACATATCTGTTAGTTCTTTTAGCCATCCATGGTATTTTCAGCATTCTTCGCCAGCACCACATTTCAAAAGCATCAACTCTTCTTTGGTTCTCCTTATTCATTGTCCACCTCTAACATGCATGCTAGGCAATTGAAAATATCATGGCTTGTGTCAAGTGTACCTTAGTCCTCAAGGAGACATCCTTGCTCCTCAGCACTTGAAAGAGTTCTTTGGTGTCCAACTTGCCCAGTGCTATGCATCATCTAATGTCTTGACTGCTGCTTCCATTATTGTATAAAGTCAAGGAAATATTGACATATGGTAAGAAATTTCCTTTGTTGGTTACCAGGGGTGGGAAGGGAGGGGAGGGAACACTACTAGATAGGCAGAGCCAAGTATTCATTTGGGTGAAGAGAAGGGCAATGTACCAACTGTGAGCGATTGACACGGTGGCATTGTGGAAGAGGAAGACATTGTGGAAAAGGAAGAGGTGGCATTGTGGAAGTGAGTAATTGGAACTGTGGGCTTGGGATCATTGTTGTAGAGGACAGCTAGCTCAATTGGTACAACATACTAAACAAAAACATTGTTCTACATCCCACTTTGGCAATTAGCAACAGGGATCTTATCTTGCAAGCAGCCATCTAGATGCAATGATGGGTCTCTCTTCATCCAGAGCAAAGACAAATGAAGAAAACCAAAGACCCATGGAAACAATTAGTCTAAGGGACTAGTATACCACGTGATCCTCAGCCTATATGACTATGAGACCAGAAGAAGTAGATGGTGCCTGGCTACTATTGTCAACCACTCAGTGGGAGATCTGTGTAGGAGATCCTGGGTAGAGTGGTAGAACAATGTGGAACAAAACTCAAAATGATTAAAAAAAAAAAAAAAGACCAGGTTTTTTAGTCTGATAGAGCCTGGTGGAAACCCTGAGAATATGGCCCCTAGTTGTCCTTCTTGTCTGGAAATGAATGCACTCCTATGGCTTCCAGCCAAAGAAAATACAGGCATATGAGCTGAACATTTACATTGGTAGAAACACTCCTTAGACAGACAATAATGGGAGAATGGCAGGGCTGTGTGTGTATAGAGAGACAGCTCAGGGTGCAGGAGTACATAGGAGGGAAGGACAAAGGGAAGAGGTGACTAAGGGGAGGAAGTAGGAATAGAACTGTTGTTTTGTGGGAAATTGAAGTCAATGTTTCAATGTTAAGAGATAAAGTGTGTGTGAACTGCTGTATGGAAAATTAATTTTCTCTGTAAACTTTCACCCAAATAACAATAAAAGTTATGGAAAAAAAAAGAGTAACTTCTCCCCTTCTTCTTTCTCTTTATTTGATTCTTCTTCTGCATTTCATTTTCCTTCAAAATCATTACATCCTGATCTGTCAGTTCACTTTCTTCCAGATCCATGAGCTTGTCCACTTTCTTCTGATCCTTGATCTTGTCCACAACAGTGATATCTAATTTTAAATTCAGCTTCCCTGCCATATGGATAATTTTGGCGGTCATCTCTGCTATCATATTATCTTCATCAAATACTTGGAGCATGCTCACATAATTCAGTAATTTTCCAAATAACCTGTGGACATTTCCCCATAACTTACTCCAAGGAGGATGCAGTGTTCTGGG
This sequence comes from Orycteropus afer afer, assembly GCF_000298275.1. Taxonomy (NCBI): domain Eukaryota; kingdom Metazoa; phylum Chordata; class Mammalia; order Tubulidentata; family Orycteropodidae; genus Orycteropus; species Orycteropus afer. The sequence continues at coordinate 542,842 of NW_006922269.1, read as the reverse complement.
TACATTGAAAAATATAAATCTTTCAGATATTGTGTAATGTTACTGTACTTCTATCTGTTGCAGCTATTTCCTGAGAAACTTAGTATATAAGCAGTATTCCTTGAAGGTGGTGATTACATTTTTATCCATACACTGAATCGCAATTTTCTATTGAGGGGTAAATATATCACTTTCATATCTTGGTTTACCTCATTTCCATTAGGCAGCCCACCACTCATCTGTCAATTGTTGTACTGTAGTGGCTTGCATGCTTCTGTGATGCTAGAGGCTATGTCACCAGTATTTCAAACACCAGAAGTGTTGCCCATGGTGGACCAGCTTCAGAAAACCTTCCAGACAAAGACAGACTGGGAAGAAGGATAGGGACATCCACTTATTTAAAAAAAAAAAAAAAAAAAAGTTACTGAAAACCATATGAAAAGCAGTGAAAAATTGATACAGTACTGGTAGATAAGCCCCGCTGGTGAGAAGGAACTCAAAACATGACCGGAGAAGAGCTGCCTTCTCAAAGTAGAGTCACCCTTAATGATGTGGATGGATTAAAACTTTTCGATACCTTCATTTGCTAATGGAATATGACTCAAAATAGGAAGAAACAGCTGCAAATATTCATTAATAATAGGAACTTGCAATGTATGAGGCATGACTCTAAGAAAATTGAAAGTTGTCAAAAATGAAATGGAACATATAAAGATTGATATACTTGGTTTTAATGAGCTAAAACAGACTGATATTGGCCATATTGATCAGAAAATCATATGGTCGACTATGCCGGGAAGGACAAATTGAAGGGGAATGGCATCGCATTGGTAACCAAAAAGAAAATGTCAAGATCTGTCTTGAAATATAATGCTGGCAGTGATAGGATAATATCTACACGTCTAAGAGGAAGACCACTTAATACAACTATTACTCAAATTTATGTATCAATAAGTAAAGCCAAAGATGAAGAAATTGAAGATTTTTACCAACTTCTTCAGTCTGACATTGACCAAACCTGCTATTAAGATGTATTGATAACTACTGTTGTTTGGAATGTGAAAATTGGAAACAAAGAGGAAGCATTGATAGTTTGGAAAATATGATCTTCGTGTTAGAATTGACACTAGAGATCACATGATAGAATTTCATGGCACTGACATCTTATTCATTACAAACATCTTTTTCAGCAATATAAATGGCTGCCATACACATGGGCCTTGCTAGATGGAATAAAAAGGAATGAAATTGACTACTTCTATAAAAGAGGCAACAGAGAAGCTCAATACCATCAGTCAAAACATGTCCAGGAACTGACTCTGGACTAGACCATCAATTGTTCATATGCAAATTCAAGTTGAAGCTGAATAAAATTAAAACAAGTCCATGAGAGCCAAAACAAGACCTCGATCATATCCCACCTGAACTGAGAAATAATCTAAAGAATAAATTTGATATATTGTACAAAAATGACCAAAACCAGAGGAGTTATGGGATGACATCAAGAACATCGTGTGTGAAGAAAGAAAAAGAACTGTAAAGAGAAAAGAAAAGATGAAACAAACAAAATCGATGTCAGAAGAGACTCTAAATCTTACTCTTGAACAGAGTAGATAAAAAAAAAAGTAAGAAATAAAAGAGCTAAACATATTTGAAGGGTGGCTAGAGAAGATGAAGTATTATAATTAAATGTGTGAAGGCTTGAATTAGAAAAACAAAAGGGAAGATATGTTTGACATTTCTCAAGCTGAAAGAACTGAAGGGAAGTAAAAAAAAAAATCAAGCTTCAAGTTGCAATATTGAAGGATTCTATATGCAAAATCTATGTTTAACTATTTCAGGAGGTAGTACATGATTAAGAACCAATCGTATTGAAGGAAGAAGTCCAAGCTGCACTGAGGAAATTGGCTAAAAACAAGCCTCCAGGAATAGACAGAATATTCATTGAAATGTTTCAACAAATGGATGCACAGCTTTAGGTGCTTACTCATTTGTGCCAAGAAATTTTGAAGAGACCTACCTGGCTGACTGATTGGAAGGGATCACTATTTGCTCCCCTTTCAAAGAAAGGTGGTCCAACAGAATGTGGAAATTAATGAACAATGTCATCAATATCACATGCTCGTAAAAATTTACCAAAGATAATTTAAAAATGGTTACAGCAGTATACTCACAAAGAACTTCCAAAAGTTTGGGCTGGATTCAAAATATGACATGGACCAAGGGACATCATTGCTGATATCAGATGGGTCTTGGCTGAAAACAAAGAATACCAGAAAGATTTTTGCCTGTGTTTTATTGACTGTGCAAAGGCACTCAACTGTGCGGATCATAAAAAAATAAAAATAAAAATATTGTGCTCATGAGGAACCTCTACATAGACTGTCATTTGAACAGGACAAGGGTATACTTCATTTTTTAAAAGCAGGATGAGTATGTGGCAGGTTTGCATTCTATTTGTTGGTAATATTTTTATGACCTGTTCTTTTTTTTTCTTTTGTTATGAGTCTGTTCAAATTTTCTACCTTAGTCTGTGTTAGTTTAGATAAGCATTGTGTTTCTAGAAATCTGTTAATTTCTTCTAGGTACTCAAATTTGTTGGAGTACAATTTTTCATAGTATCCCAATAATGTTGTTGTTGTTAGGTGCAATCAAGTTATTTCCCACTCATAGCGACCCTACCCACAGCAGAATGAAACACTGCCCAGTCCCATGCCGGCTCTGCGATCCTTGATATATTCCAGCCCATCCCCATAGCCACTCTGTCAATCCACCTTGCTGAGGGCTTTTCCCTCTACATTACCAAACATGACATCCTTCTCCAGGGAATCGTCCCTTGTGATAACATGACTGTTGTGGTTACGTTTGTGTGTCAACTTGGCTGGGCCTGGTTGAGTGGCTGGGCAGCTAGTGGTAGTTATTCCTCATGATGAGACTAGCAATCAACTCCATGGTAGGATCTACCACAAGCAGTTGAGTAGCTGCCTTTGGGACGTGGTCTGCTTCCTGTACATAAGGAGAAGCCTTGGGGATAGTCTCTAGCTTATAGCATGCTTGGACCATGCACATAGCCATGTTTTTCAGCAGCCTACCATGTTCTGCAAACCTTGGTACTTACAATGGACTTAAATTAATGGCCTGCCATGTGGTTTGGTAACATCAGGACTGTGCCATTTTATTTGTCAACCTTGGGCTTGTTAGCCTAAACAGCCAGTAGCTGAGTAAAGAGATGTCTGTAGCTTCAGTGGGCCAGGAGCAAGATGCAGACCTGAAGCCCAAGTCAAGGGGCTTTGACCAGCCCCTAGAACCTGGCACTTTGAACTTGGACTTAGAGCCTCCAAACTGTAAGAGAGAAAACTCCTGTTTATTAAAACCATCTCATTTGTGGTATATTCCTGTCAGAACAGCACTAGGTAACCATAACAATGACCAAACTAGATCAGATGAAGTCTGGCCATTCTTGCTTCTAAGGAGCATTCTGGCTACACTTCCTCTGGGCAGGTTTGTTAGTTCTTTCAGCAGTCCACAGTACTTTCAGAATTCTTCATTAACACCACGACTCAAAAGCATCAGTTCTTCAGTCTTTATCCATTGTCCAGCTCTCACATGCATAGAGGCGATTGAAAATATCATGGCTTCTGTCAGGCACACCCTAGTCTTCAAGGAGACATCTTTGCTCCTCAGCACTTAAAAGAGGTCCTATGGAGCCAACTTGCCCAGTGCTATACATCATCAGGTATCCTGAATGCTGTTTCCATTGCAATCAATTTTAGAACCAAGCAATGTGAAGTCTTTGACAACTTCAAATTTTCTCCATTTATCATGATTCTGCTTATTGGTCTAGTTGTGAGGATTTTTGTTTTTTTACATTGAGATGTAACCCATACTGCAGACTGTACTATTCAATCTTTACCAGTAAGTGCTTCAAGTCATCCTCACTTTCAGTAAGCAAAGTGGTGTTGTCAGTGTTAACAGGTTTTTAATGATTCTTCCTCCAATCTTGATGCTACATTCTTCTTCATATAGTCCAGCTTTTGAGATTATTTGCTCAGCATATAGATTGAATAAGTATGGTGGAAGGATACAGCCCTAACACATGCCTCCCTTGATTATAAACCATACATTATCCCCTTGTTTTGTTCGAACTACAGCCTCCTGGTCTACATACAGGTTCCTCATGAGTACAATTAAATGTTCTGGAATTCCCATTCTTCTCAAAGTTATCCACAATATTTTATGATCCACAAAATCAAATGTTTTTGCATAGTCAATGAAACACAAGTAAACATCTTTCTAGTATTCTTTGCCTTAAGCCAAGAGCCATATGACATCAACAATGATATCCCTTCTTCCACGTCCTTTACTGAATCCAGCTTGCACCTCTGGAAGTTCTCTCTAAATATAGTGCTGTACTCGTTTTTGAATTATTTTCAGTAAGCTTTTTTTTTTTTTTAATTATGATTTGGATGAAGATTTACAGAGAAAATTCAGTTTTCATACAGCAGTACACATACACTTTGTCTCATGACATTGACCACAGTTTACCACAATGCAACAGCTCCCCTCCCACCTCCTCCCCACAGTTGCCTCTTCCCAGTGTTCATCCCTCCATGGACTCCTGCCCCCTGAGCTATGTCCCTGTGCATAAGCAGCCCTTCTTTCTTCCATGATTGTTCTCTCCAAGGAGTGTATCTACTTGAGGTAAATGTTCAACTCACATGCCTGTCTTTTGTTTGGCTGGAAACCGCAGGTGTGGGTTCAATTCCAGATCTGAAGGGCAGTTGGGGGCCATAGTCTCAGTGGTTCCAAC
>NW_006922269.1:536566-537953 GCF_000298275.1 Orycteropus afer afer | reverse complement strand
CGCCATGCACTCCTGCCCCCTGAGCTGTCTCCCTGTGCATAAGCAGCCCTTCTTTCTCCCATGATTGTTCTCTCCAAGCAGTGTATCTACTTGAGGTAAATGTTCAACTCACATGCCTGTCTTTTGTTTGGCTGGAAACCACAGGTGTGGGTTCAATTCCAGATCTGAAGGGCAGTTGGGGGCCATAGTCTCAGTGGTTCCAACAGGCTCTATCGGACCAGCAAAACTGGTCCCCCCCCTCCTTTTTTTCTTCCAAATGATTTTGAGTTTTGTTCCACATTGTTCTCCCTCTCTATCAAAGATCTCCTACATAGAACACCTTCCAAGTGGATGGCAGTGGTAGCTGGGCACCATCTAGTTCTTCTGGTCTCATAGTCGTATAGGTTGCAGATCAGATGGTGTACCAGTCACTAGGACTAATTGTTTCCATGAATTTTGGTTTTCTTCATTCTTCTTTGCTCTGGATGATGAGAGACCCATCATTGCATCTAGATGGCAGCTTGTTAGCTTTTAAGATCCCAGTCCCTACTCGGCAAGGTAGGAGATGGAACAATGTTTTGTATAGTATGTTATGCCACATTGAGCTTGATGTCCCCTGTGACTATGCTCCCAAGACCACAGGTTCAACTACTCGATCCCTCTGGATAGCTGGCTGTCACCAAGCAGTGACCACAACCTTGCCCCTTTTAAGCTCTACTATACACATGGAAATTCAAGTCATTCACATAAACTTATAGGATCATTGTCTGCCAACCCTATACATGTTCTTGGATACACTCCCCATTTCATAGACATACCTACTAGTTCAGTCTGTTCACCCATCTATCCACCCATATACCCATGTTTGCCTTCATTGACAACGTAGTACTATATGTGCAAAAGGGTACGTATTTGTTGTCTGTACCTCCCACGTACCTCTCTATGTCTTTCTCATCCTCAGTGCTGCCATATTGGTCACACACATTTGCCTTCTCTTCACCCAAATCAATACTTATCTTTATCTGTCTAACAGTGTTCCTTTCCCTCCCCTCCCACCACTGGTAACCAACAAAGAAACTTCCTTCAATAGATAAACCTTTCCTTCACTTTTATAATGATGGACTAATACAATATTTGTCCTTTTGTGATTGACTTATTTCACTCAGCATAATGTCCTTCAACTTCGCCCATGTTATGTGGTGTTTTGCAGATTCTACACTATTCTTTAGTGTTGAATAGTATTCCATTTTGTGTATGTACCATAGTTTGATTATCCATTCCTCAGCTGATGGAACCAACGTTGTTTCCATCTTTTGGCTATTGTAAATAGTGCTGCGATGAGCATGGGTGTGCATATATCTGTTCTTATCATGGCTCTCACTTCTTTAGGGTATATACCTAGAGGGTA
>NW_006922269.1:531401-533279 GCF_000298275.1 Orycteropus afer afer | reverse complement strand
GCTTGCTTTATGGCCTAACATATGGTCTATCATGGAAAAAGTTCCATGTGTACTGGAGAAGAATGCATATTGTGTTGCTGTTGGGTGAAGTGTTCTGTAGATATCTATAAGGCCCTATTGGTGGAATGTATTATTTAACTCTTCTGCATCTTTATTGAGATTCTTTCCAGTCATCCTATCTTTCAAAGAAAGTAGTGTATTAAAATATCTCACTATGACTGTTGAGTCATCTATTTGGCTTTTCAAATCTTCTAAAGTCTGATTTATGTATTTTGGGGCCCTTTCATTGGATCCATAGATATTTATTATGGTTATATCTTCATGATCAATTGATCCTTTAATTATTATATAATGTCTTTCCTTGTCTCGTGTGGTGGTTTTTGTCTTAAGTCTATTTGATCAGAAATTAATATTGCCACTCCTGCTCTCTTACAGTTGCCATTTTTTTGATATATCTTTTTCCAAACTTTGATTTTCACTCTATTTTTGTCTTTATCTCTAAGGTGTGTCTCTTGTAGCAGCATGTTGATGGGTTTTGTTTTCTAATCCAATCTGCAACTCTCCATCTCTTGAGTGGTGCATTTAATCCATTAGCATTCAGTGTAATTATTGACAAGTATGATTTGGTTGCTGTCATTTTGTTATGTGTTTTTTCATGGTGTCCCTGGTTACTTTGTCCCATATTATTTTCTGTGCTGAGCTCATTATGTTTCTGAATCCTGTTATAATTTCCTTGTTGCTGTTGTTTTAGTATTTGCCCTCTTTTTTATTGTAATATGAAGGTTTATTTAGTTTTCTTTGATGTTACCCTATGATTTATAATTTTCTCCCTGAGTTTAGAACAGTCTATTCTGTCTTGCAACTGTCTTTAACTTCCTCACCAGTTAAAAGTTCTGTAACTGCACAATCTTTTTCCTTTTTGTTTGTGGTTGTCCTTGCTTGCCAATTGATGTCTCTGGTTCCCTGTTTACAATTTTGTAAGCTCATTTTATTTTGGCTATGTCCATAGCAGTGGTTCCTGGGATATGCCATCTTGTGTATTAATGGTCTGTTGATATTTGCTATTTTTGGTTCTCTGATCAAAGTACTCCCTTTAGCGTCTCTTGTAAGGTTGGTCTGATTTTAACAAATTCCCTTAGTTTCTGCTTATCTGGAAATCTCTTAATTTCACCATCATATTTGAGGGACAGTTTTGCTAGATATGTAATTCTTGGTTGAAATTTTTCTCTTTCAGGGTTTTATATATATATATCGTCCCATTGTCTTCTTGCTTACATTGTCTCTGCTGAGAAATCAGAGCTTATTCTTTCTGGCTGAACTTTTTATGTAACTTTGTTTTTCTCATGCTGCTCTCAGGATTCTGTCTTTGTCCTTGGTTTTGGTGAGTTTGATGACATGTCTGGGTAATTTTCTTTTGGGGTCTAGCCTGTTTGGGGTTTGTTGGACTTCCTGAATGGATATGTTCTCCTCTTTCATCATATCAGGGGGGTTCTCCTCCAGCAAATCTTGGACAATTTTCTCAGTGTTTTTAGTTTTCTCTTCCTGTTCTGGAAATCCAATGACACGTATATTATTTGTTTTGATGGTATCCCACATGAACTTTAGGCTTTCTTCATTTTGTTTTGATTTTTTTTTTTTTTAACTGATCCTTTTTCCAAAGAAATATTCAGGTATTTGTCTTTAATCTCATTAATTCTGTCTTCCATTGCATCAATTCTACCCCTTTGTCCTTCCAATGTGTTTCTATCTCTGACAATTTAGTATTAATCTTCTGGATTTCTATATGTAGATTTAGAGTCATTTCTAATTTTTCATTTATTTTGTCATTTTGTTCTTGTATTTTCTTCGAAAATTCTTCTAAGGTTTTTTCTGTGTTTT
>NW_006922269.1:528243-531131 GCF_000298275.1 Orycteropus afer afer | reverse complement strand
TAGGCAGGGATTATAATTGAATAACCATCAAAAAACCCTAAAAGCACATGGACAAAAAATACACCCTGAAATCACACAGGAACAGTAACCCAAAAAAAGAAGAAGTGGAGAAAAGAAGAAGAAAACAGGTAAATATGTAATATCTTTGGATAGGTCACTAAGAGAAAAAAAGATAGAGAAGGAGAATAATTAAGAAAGAAAACAAACTAACAAACAGAAAAAAAAAAAAATAGCAAAACCAAACCAGACAAACAAACAAACAAACAAAAACCCAACAAGTAATGGGGTTAACCATGAGGAAAAAAAAAAAAAAAAAGAAGGTGTAAACTAGTACCTTTTCAGTCATGTAGTGCTGGTCCTGAGAGTTCTTGGGGTTACTGGAAAGCAGAATCTCTTCTTAGGCCCTTGTTATCTGTTACAGCCCTGTCTCTTTAGGTTGTCTCTAGCTGCTGGTTACATAGTGATTTGTTTTGTCTTTGTTTTATGGTTTAATATTTTGAAAAGATGAAGCTGGTGTGTTTTATTTTATTATTGATTCAGGTTTGTGGGATAGCTCTGATGTGTTCTTTGTGATGGTGGAATCACTGTGTGTAGTGTGGATATGTGTTTCTGTTTTTCGTAAAGAGGGTTTAAAGTTCAAAACAGGAGGCTTTATGGTAATTGGCTGAATATGGTTTCTTCTATTGAATGAGTAAAGTTATTGGAGGAGAAGGTGCAAGCAGAAGAAGGAAAGCTTGGTGTTGCTAGGGTCAGTTTCTTGGGCTTTGAACAGGCTATTATTGATGATGTAGTTATTTGCCAGACCGTGGTTTAACCTCAGGAAAGATTCTTATTGATAGACGGTCACAAATTTCCGCCAGTTTCAGGCACACTCAAAAACCCCACCTCTGCAGCCCCACAGCACCAAAGCGTGGCTTCAAGGCAAAAGTCACAGGACCATGCTCAGCTGCAGTTTCTTTGCTCTCTGTGCCCTGTTTGCCTTCAGTGATGATGCCATCCCACCAGACCACTAATGGCAGGCTCTGGAGTTTGTCTGTGATACCACCCACCTGCAGCCCCAAAGATGCATGCAATTTCAAGTGTGTTGGAGTCAGGGGAGTACCTGCTAGTGACCTGCGGTCCCAATAACCATGGCAAAGAAAAGCACAATGTCTCCCAGTCTTACCCAAGCCTGCTCTGTGATCTGCTGAGAGGGGAGGGAGCTAGCCCTTCTGGTGCAACCGTGAGATCTCTGTCTGAATCTCAGCAGTGATGCATGTGTCCATCTGCACCCAGACCACCCAAATTATCAACAAAATCAGCTGCTGGAGTCAGGTCTCTGCTGCTGCCCGCTGGAATATTGTAGTGGTCGCTAATAAGCTGCTATAAGGTGACTCTGTTCTTGGCTTGGGGATCTCAGGCAGCCGCCCTCCTCCGGCAGACAGTGACAGCCCAGAAAGGTTTCCAGTGGTCTCTCTTGGGTGGCTGTCCATCCTCCAGCAGTAGCTCTTTCCTAAATAATCTCCCTGTGCCTTTCTTCTAATTCTGGTCTTCTGTGTTTGGTACACTTTGATTCAGTGAGCTGTTCAGAGCGCCAAAGTTCCTAATTCAATCTGTTGCACCTAGTTTTCAAGGTCCTTAGATGCCAGAGGTGGGGGAAAACATGCTGCTCACTGGCGAGACTCCATTTTGAATCTATCTTCGGCAAGCTTTCACTTGCATGCAATATTAATAATATGTTTCGATAATTTCCACAATCTGTGGAATCACCTTTCTTTGAAATGGATATACATATAACTCTCTTCTGGTCAGTTGGTCAGGTAGCTGTCTTCCAAATCTTGTGGTGTAGCTGATTGAGTACCTACAGTGGGACTTCGGTTAGTTCAAACATCTCAATGGGTATTCCATTAATTCCTAGTGCCTTGTTCTTCTCCAATTCCTTCAGTGCAGGTTTGACTTCTTCCTTCAATACCATTGATTCTTGCACATATGCCACCTCCTGAAATGGATGAAGATCAACCAGTTCTTTTTGGTACAGTGACTCTGTGTATTCCTTCCATCTTCTTTGATGCTTCCTGCACCATTCAATATTATGCCCATAGAATCATTCAATATTGCAACACAAGGTTTAATATTTTCCTCAGTGCTTTCAGCTTGAGAAATTCTGAGCTTGTTCTTCTCTTTTGATTTTCTAATGCTGTTTTTTTTTTTGCACATTTCTTTATAATAATTAGCTTTATCTGCTTTTGCTGCTCTTTGAAATCTTCTCTTCAGCTCTTTTATCTTGTCATTTCTTCCATGTGCTTTTACTACTTTGTATTCAAAGACAAGTTTCAGAGTCTCTTCTGACATCCATTTTGGTCTTTTCTTCTTTTCTTGTCTTCTTAGTGACCTCTTGCTTTCTTCATTGATGATGTTCTTGATGTCATCCCACAATTCTAGTTTTCAGTCATTGGTGTTCAATGCCTCAAATCTATTCTTTAGATGGTCTATAAATTCAGAAGGGATATATTCAAGGTCATATTTTTGTTCTCATGGACTTGTTTCAATTGCCTTCAACTTCAAGTTGAACTTGCATATGAGCAATTGATGGTATGTTCCACAATCAGCTCCTGGCCTTGTTTTGGCTGAAGATATTGAATTTTTCCATTGCCTCTTGCCACAGATGTAGTAAATCTTATTCCTGTGTACTCCACCTGGTGAAGTCCAAGTGTATAGCCACCATTTGTGTTGTTGAAAAAAAGTATTTGCAATGAATAAGTTGTTGGTCTTGCAAAATTCTATCATGTAATCTCCAGTGTTATTTCTGTCACCATGGGCACATTTTCCAACAACTGGTGTTTCTTCTGTTTCCAACGTTTGCATTGCAATCACACATCTTGATTGCACTTCTGATCAATTTCACACTG
>NW_006922269.1:526508-527126 GCF_000298275.1 Orycteropus afer afer | reverse complement strand
TCTTCTTCTTCTTCTTCTTCTTCTTCTTAGTGCCCTATCCCCAGATATTGCAGGTTTGCTTGTTTTTTCTTCTTTTTTTCCCTTTTCTCTTTTTTCAGCAATCTCTTTGCTGGGTGTAGAGGAATCCAACTGATTTTTGGATGTTGATCTTATATCCTGCCACATTGCTAAATCTCTCAATTAGTTTCAATAGAATTTTGAATGAGTCTCTTGGGTTTTCTAATTATAGGATTACATCCTCAGAAAATAGGGATAGTTTGACCTCTTCCTAACCACTTTGGCTGCATTTGATTTCCCTTTCTTGCCTTATGGGTCTGGCTAGGACTTCCAGTACAACGTTGAATAGAAGTGGTGATAGCGGGCCTCCTTGTCTGGTTCCTGTTCTCAAGAGGAATGGTTTCAGTCTCTCTCCATTGAGAATAATGTTGGCTGTTAGTTTTGCATAGATGTCCTTTATTATGTTGAAGAATGTCACTTCTATTCCTATTTTGCTGAGAGTTTTGATCCGGAATGGGTGTTGGATTTTATCAAATGTCTTTTTTGCATCAATTGATACAATCATGTGGTTCTTCTCCTTTGTTTTATTCATGTGGTGGATGATGTTGATTGTTTTTCTAA
>NW_006922269.1:512902-513546 GCF_000298275.1 Orycteropus afer afer | reverse complement strand
ATATCTTCATGTTCAATTGATCCTTTAATCATTATATAATGCCCTTCTTTGTCTCGTATGGTGGTTTTTGTCTTAAAGTCAATTTGATCAGAAATGAATATTGTCACTCCTGCTCTCTTACAGTTGCCATTTTCTTGCTATATCTTTTTTCAATCTTTGATTTTTAGTCTATTTTTGTCTTTATCTCTAAGGTGTGTCTCTTGTAGGCAGCATATTGATGGTTTTTGTTTTCTAATCCAATCTACAACTCTCCATCTCTTGAGTGGTGCACTTAATCCATTAACACTCAGTGTAATTATTGACAAGTATGATATGGTTGCTGTCATTTTGGTATGTGTTTTTTCATGGTGTCCCTGGTTTCTTTGTTCCATACTATTTTCTGTGCTGAGCTAATTATGTTTCTGAATCCTATTATCATTTGCTTTGTTGCTGTTGTTTTAGTATTTGCTGAGTATTTATGTTTGTTCTCTTTTTTATGCTGATATGAAAGTTTATCATTTTTCTTTGAGGTTACCCTATGATTTATAATTTTCTCCCTAAGTTTAGAACAGTCCTTTCTATCTTGCAACTCTCTTAACTCCTTCACCATTTAGAAGTTCTGTAACTACACAGTCTTTTCCCTCTTTTTGTTTGTAGTTGTCCTC
>NW_006922269.1:493780-511057 GCF_000298275.1 Orycteropus afer afer | reverse complement strand
TAAACTAGGACCTGAGAGGGGAAGACTAGTAAAAAGGACAAAAGTATTATTAATAATAGTAGTTTTAAAACAGACAAATTCAAGGAAACTAAACACCATAAAAAAGAAAGAGAAAAAGAAAAAAAGAAAAAGAAAAAAATTGGCAGAAGGCAGGGCAGTGCACCCAGGCTCTGTCAGAGCACACAGACTGGGATGTAGTTCCTGTGGGCTCAGAAGGTGGGTGGGAGTGAGCATGGCTGCACCTCCATTCATCAAGCGGGTGTGGGTTTATAATAGTAACAAGGGGAATGTCACAGCTTTTCAGTCATGCAGGTCCAAAGTGTCCTTGGGGTTACTGGAAAGCAGAACCTCTTCTTAAGCCCCTGGAATCTCAGAGAGTGCTGTCTCTATAAATATCCAATATGGTCAAGCTGCTTGTAGACATTCAAAATGGTGGCCCCCTCCCTACAAGCAAAGTCCATAGCTCAGCCTACCCTCCTTTTTGCTGCTCCTCTTTTTTATTCACCAGTCACCAGAGAAGTCCTCTGTGCAGTCCCTGGCTAGCAAGGATGATTTTTAGGTTAATTCTTAGGTCCAACTAGCACTCAGAAATCTCCAAGCTGTCTGTGCCATCAGAAATGCTCAGGATCGCCGCCAGACCACAGGTCCATATCACTCCTTTTTTGGTATTTTCATGCAAATTCTTCTGCTAGTTGGGGTTACAGTCCACTTCTATATCTTTCCCTTTAAGGCTCAGGGATCCAGGATTATCTTCTGTGCCTGTGTTAATTGATTTTCCTTTTTTCTGTTGAAGAGGGTCTGTGCAGACTTTTTGCATAGTCTGCCATTTTTAAAATGACCATATAATTTTTTGTCCTAAGTGAATTTTGTTTATGAGTTGTGTAATTATTTCCTTTATTGCTATTGTTTTAGTATTTACTAAATATTTGTGATTGACTACTTTTTTTGAATTTTATTTGAAGTTACCCTGTAATTCTTTCCCAGCTCACAGTACAAGCTAGAATGCCACCCACACACATGTAAAACAGCTGTACTATTCTTAGGGACCTAAGAATAGGCTAGGAGCTCTGGTATCATAGTGCCTAAGGCACTTGACTTCTAACCAGGAGGCTGGTGGTTCAAACCCACCAGCCACTCCTCAGAAGAAAGGTTGGGCAAACTACTTCCATAGTGATACTGCCTCGGAAACCTAAGGAGGGGTCGCTATGAGTTGGGGCCGACTCAACGGCACATAACAACAGCAACATTCGAGAGTGTAAGCAGGCATTTCAGGGATAACACAATTTAAAAACTAACCTTGGAATAATACCTTTTTCATCTAGGCCTTGGGATTATTCCTTTAGTAGACTGTTATTATAACTACAGATATAGAGGCTGGAAATTACAATACATATTTTGGGGGGGATGTGTTTTGCATGTGGGAAGAAAATGAATATGGGACGGCCAAAGATAAAACATTATGAATTAAATTCTGTCTCCAAAAAATGTATTAAATACTTTCTGCAGTGACATATTTTCTATGGTGAGGATATGACATGAAATTTTATCTGAGTTCAGGTATGTTTAATACATATATAATTTCTGTAATAGCTAGTGATTTTTGAATACTAGTTACTCTTCATATCCTTGTGGCCTTGCCCTCCCTTTCTTTCCATATTTCTTTCTCTCTCTCTCTTTTTTTTTTTTTTTCCCTGAGAGGGCATTGGGAGCAAAGATGTCACTTTGAAAGGTTGAGAAGTGCTTTATAGAATAACCCTTGCTCCGTATGCCTGATTTACAGTCATAGTATTTAGATTTTTAATTTTCCCTGTCATCAAGTAATAGGATTACACAAAGTGATTTAAAAATGAACTCATTTATATATTATGAAATGTAAGCAATCCATAATATATTAATTAAATTTATTGGATTTGCATATTTATTAGTCCAAATAATGTATTACCTGTCTTTCCTTACATCCATCATGATTCAATACAATTTAATATAAAATCATGATAAGAATATGAGGATGATGCTGTTTCAACCTATTATTTCTCCTCTGGTATTCAATAATAGCAATCCTAAGTTCTCACAGTGGTGACAGCTATAAAAGGATGTGTATGGGTTATCTTCAGCAAGTAGGAAGGTAAAAATGGTAAAGTAATTTGCTACCACAGAATGGTTTTTAAGTCATTTACTTTTATATGTAAAATTAATTAAACAAGTAAGATTGCAAGTTGACACACTGAGAATTTTACTCCTTTTGCCTAATGTAGCATATTATTTCTATCTGAAATAAGAATACTCAGTTGTAGCTTGCCTTTTATTTTCTTCTATTAACATATCTAAAGGTTTAGTTAATGATATCCAGCATTCTGTGCAAATTATCTTTTTCTCAGGAATATAGTTTGTATACCGATCAGATACTTTCACACAGCATATAAAACTTGGTCTGTCATGACTGAACCAGAAGCATTTTTCTATGATAAAATACAGTCTCTGTGTGCTGTTTGAATTTTTGCAGGCATTAAACAGACAATAAAAATGAGTTTAGTAATAAAACATAAATAGCTTTCGTAAGAACCTTGAAGTTGTGATTGATGCAGAGGAAAAAAAAAATCTATGACAGATTTCCCACCATTATTTGCATAGAAACAAAGAACGTATAAATACGTTATTTTTTATCATACTTTCTGATGACAAACACAATTAAAATGAGATACCATATATGATTTTGCAATCTCAGCAAATTATCAAACTTATTTATTTATTTATTTAATCATTTCAATAGCATTTCATTAGTGTGAATATAGTTTATAGAAAATAGAGAATGTTTGATAACAAATTATTTGTTGTTAAAAGCCTAGGGTTTTTGAAATTCTGATAGATGTCTTTCATAAGTTTCATTATTATGTTATAAATGATGAATTTCTATATAAGACCTATCATATTGCCTTCTAGATTTCTCTGTTTTTATTTTTAATCAGTTATAACTAGCCTTACTGGATACTAAGGCACTCACCAGAGGCTAAGTTAATGGGGTTTAATAGATAGATATATGGAGGGAAATATATGCTTAACTTATAAGAAAAATTAAAGAAATCTATAATTATTAGCAGATATTATATCAATTAGCTCTCTATACACAGTTTTTTTAAATGGAAAGTGTTCTTTTACCTGCAAATTTCTAAAGTTCTTCCTATAATTTACTATAATAGTATGTTTTTAATACTGAATATCCACCTTTATCCAAAGATTGTATTAGTAAGTTTTCAAAAGTCTTTATAGAAGTCCTTTCAATATCCCTTACTGCTAATTTTTTGAAACTTGCTTTATATTGCCACTAGGTGGAACCCGTAAACTTTATAATTTCCATTAATGCATTTTTGTCCTATATGTACATGCTGAAGAACTTTTCAAAGAAAATACTTGAAAATAATTCAACATCTAAGTTCTTTAACTCACTCTCTTGCACAATGTTGGCACTTAACAGCTCTAGCCCTCTTGCAAGGCTGTTCAAATTATATACCAGGTATAAGTGGGAGAGGTAGAAAAATTCAAAGTCAGGGACTGACCTGAGGACTTATTCCAAGGTGAGCAGTTTAGGGGGTTTACATATGCTAGTGTAGGTGGTAGTATGTACAAGGCTACTTCTAAAAGGCACCCTTCCATTCTCATCATAAACCACACCAACCAAACTCACTGCCATTGAGTTTGTGCAAGTTAGAAAAATTCACCCCTTTTCCAAGACACTTCCCAGAAAAAAAGTCTCAGTGCAAACTGGCAGTATCTATGAGAGCTATGATAGATACAGTATCTATGACAGATGCTGTCAATTTGCACTGAGACTTTTTTCTGGGAAGTGTCTTGAGAAAGGGGTGAATTTTTCTAACTTGCACAAAGGCCCTGTATGGGCTAGCAATAGTATGTCTTTGGCCATTAATAGCCAGGTAGTTTCTTCCCCTAATAGCTGAGAAGAAACATACCACCTTCTGTGATTTAGAGAGGAAGAGAAATGTAAACTGGTCGACTTTGTTGTTCTTGTTCTTTCTCTTTTTTTAATGTAACAATTTAGTTGATATATTCATTAGGAATTAAATTTAGCCTATGGTAAAAAGGATCAAAAAGAAAATTAACAACTAAAAAAAGGAAAGTTTATTCTCTCTCACAAAACACACGAAGTAGGCAATCCAGGGCTAGTCTGGTAGTAGTGCAAGGTCATCTGGAACTGAACAACTTGCATCTTCCTGTCCTACCACCCTCAGCACATGGTATGCATTCTGAATGTTACTTATGGTGCCAGCTATCATACCCACAGTCAAGAAATAGGCAAAGAGGAGAAGCAAAAGGTTCAATACAATACTCCCCTTTAAATAATCTTTTCCACTGGTGGTATAGTGCTAAGGTATTTGACTATTAACCAGAAGGCTGTCAGTTCAAACCCACCAACCAATCATCGGAAAGAAGGTTGGGCAATCTACTTCCATAGTGATACAGCCTCGGAAACCCAAGGAGGGCTTGCTATGAGTTGAATGGATCCGACTCCACGGCAGTGAGTTTGGTTTGGTTTGGTATACTTCCCTCGAAGAACTTCAACATACGTCTTATTGATCACATTCAGCTACAAAGACCATTGGGAAATGAAGTCTTAAATAAGAGTTCACTGTCAGAGTTGGGATTCTCAACTCCTCTGCACCTGTCAAATATTAGCCCATTTCTTTTGTGCATTAATGTATTTCCCATTTGCCCACAGACTAAATATTGAAGAACGTATTTGATATGTAATGCATATATCATTTCACTTGGAGAAATTGGGAACTCTTTTCAAATTAAGGAGCTGTGGTGACATTAGCTAGACAAATTTTTGAACTGAGTAAACAGAAAAGGTAGAAACAAACAAAACGGTAAGAGATATTTATTGATCCAAATGCTTCTACTTGTGTCCTTTCTTTAACTGCTCAATACTAATCTGAGAGAGAAGTATTTATATGTATTTTACTTATAGGACATCAGAAGCTTTGTGAGGGAAGCAAGCCTGCCAAGGGTAACTTAGCTAACTAAGTTGGCAGAAATGGGAAACATATCCAAGCACCATATTGTCTCCAAAACCTATGCAAGAAGTGGAGGTTAAGATGTAACTTTTATTATAGTAGCTAATAAGAATTTATCAGCTCTCTTGATAAAATTATTTATTTTAAAGCTGTGGTGAGAATTTAATTTCCTTATGTATGGAGCAATTGCCTACCATCATCGAACACAAGGGCTTCACACTGACACTTTTTTTTTTTCTTTTTAATTCAGACAAGCATGTTGTTCAAATACCCCCACACACACACCACACACACACGCAAAACCTCACTCTAGTTGAGTCAGATCCAACTCATATCCACCCCTCCTTGGGTTTCCTAGGTGGTATCCCTACAGAAGTAGATTGCTCAATCTTCCTTCACAGAAGTGCTGGTGGGTTTGAACCACCAGCCTTCTGGTTAGCAGTCAAATGCCTTAGGCACTATGTCACCAGAGCTCCCTGTTAAAATAAAGTCTGTATCCAAATGATATTTGCATATTATAATTTATATTTTTTTAAAATTCAGTGGTATAAACATTAAAGAAATGTTTACATTAGGTGACTAACATGAAGAGTAAATTTGTTATCATTATTTTAAAAAAGTCAGGCACCTAAAATCTGACTCAAATAAAAACTACTGACACTCATAATAATGTCCATTTTTTTAACGTTGTTCCACATTTACAAATGTCATACTGATTCTTTATTTTCTTATATCCAAGCTTCCCTTTCATATTCCAATGGTACTGTTGTTGTTGGGTGCTACTGAATTAGTTCTAACTCATAGTGACCATGCATAACAGATTAGAACTGTTGCATAGAGTTTCCTAGCTTATAATCTTTATGGGAGCAAATTTTCAGATCTTTTTTCTTAGGGAACAGCTGGTAGGTTTACACTTCCAATGTTTTAGTTAGCAATCAAATGCTTAAACATTGAACGACAAGTTTTCCTTCAGTGGTACTGTTATTGTTGTCGTTAGGTGCTGTGGAGTAGGCTCTGACTAAAAGTGACACTATGTACAGCAGAACAAACTACTGCCTAGTCCTGCACCTCCTCACAATCCTTCCTAAGCTTGAGTTCATGGTTGCAACCACTGGGCCTATTTAATAAGAAGCAAACCAGGAGCTTTGAGAGGTCATGTACTCTTCCCAAGTTTCCACAACAGTCCCAGTTTCACTTTCTGGACCCTAGAGCAATCTCCATCACTTTCCACAAAACTAACCAACACTAACAGTGAATGAGTGAGGGATATCATTGCTGATGTCAGATGGATCTTGACTCAAAGGAAAGAATACCAGAAAGACATTTACTTATGTTTTATTGACTATGCAAAAGCATTTGATTGTGTGGATCATAACAAATTATGAATAACATTGAGAAGAATGGGAATTCCAGAAAACTAATGGTACTGATGAGGAACCTGTACATAGACCAAGAAGCTGTCATTCGTACAGAAAAAGCTGACACTATGTGGTTTAAAATCAAGAAGGGAGTGCATCAGAGTTGTATCCCTTCACCACATTCATTTAATCTATATGCTGAGCAAATAATCTGAGAACCTGAACTATATGAAGAGAAAAATGGCATAAGGATTGGAGGAAAAATCATTAACAACCTGTAATACGCTATTTTGTTCTGCTGTACACAGAGTCACTATGAGTCAGAGATGACTCAACAACACCTAACAACAACAGCAATGACCGCATTCAGCACTCAGGGAAGAGTACAGCTTTTATCTCTGAGCCCATCATCCACAGTGTCTAATTGTGGCACATGTCTGCAGACTCAATACCTTGTAACCCTTTGTGCATATAAGTCCAAGGCACTCCAAAAGTGTATTTCAGGGCCAAGAAAATTTTCCCTCTACAAGACCTCAAAGTCCAACACCGGGAACTCTTATATCACCTTCCTCCTATTCCTGGATCTTTAAACACACTCACACTGTTCTACCATCTACACATTCACCACCCCTCCATTGGTGTTCCTCCATTGCATCTACTACTATTTCCAAAGATGAGGTAGTAGGTATAAAGCAATTAAGATAATGCCAGACTCACAGAAATAGGAGTCAGCTGTTATCTTGAAGGCTTCTTTGCCAGCTGGGAAGAGGTTTGATTTGGAAAAGTTAAGTTTGAAATGTCAATGAAACTTCCATGTGCAAGAAACAATTAGGGCAAAGGGTTTTCCAGAAAGCCTATGATGCTGTAGTGCCTAAGTCATTTGACTGCTAACCAAAAGGCTCGCAGTTCAAACCCACTAATCCCTTTTGGGAAGGAAGACTGGGCAAAAACTTCCATAGAGATTCCTCCTTGGATATCCAAGGAAGGGTCCTTATGAGTTGGATTTGATTCAATGGCAGTGAGTTGGTTTGGTTTTGGTGCTTTAGAAACCCAAGAGAATGAAAGCATTAAGATTATGTCCCTTGCATACTTCTGTATTTCCTTCTATGTTTTCCCATTTCAGTAAATAGCATCAACATCCTCTAATTGCTCAAGCTAGAACCTAGGAGTGTTCATTCTCCCTCACGTCTCCTATTCTTTCCATCAACACTTCTCTACAGATCATGATCACTATCACATTTTATCAACACTGAAGGAACAGTTTCCAACTCAGTACCACAGCACGCCATTCTTATTATCTTTCTTCTCCTTCTAAACACAGTACAATACATAAGGTGATTTGCCTTTTAGAAAGAACTGTCACTGTTTTTGTTGTTGTTATATGCCTTCAAGTCAGACCCGACTTACAGTGATCCCTCCTTGGGTTTCCAAGGCAGTATCACTATGGAAGTAGATTGCCCCATCTTCCTTCTGAGGAGTGGCTGGCTGGTGGGTTTGAACCGCCAGCTTCTGGCGAGCAGTCAAGTGTGCTTTAAGCACTACACTACCAGAGCTCCATGGAAAGAACTGTCAGCCATGTGAATTAGAAGGGTATGGTTGAACACAGTAGCATACAATTAATTAGAAAACATAAAAATAGTTAGAAAACAATCAAGCCTATATAAGCCAATGATAGTTAGTTGTGAGGAAACATTATCTCTGACTTCATCTTTGAATTATTCTTTATTGATTTGATAACCTTAAGTGCACACATCAAAGAAGACAATTCACTTGTATTTTGAATTTTGTGGCTTCTATCATCCCAATAGGAGTCCCTGCATAGAATAAATGGATAAGCACTCAAAGACTAACAAAAAATTGCCTGTTCAAATTCACTCAGAGGAGCCTTTAGCTTTGAAAGGCCACAGTCCTGAAACCCTATGTTGTGTGTTTCTACTTTACAACACATGGGGTTGCCATGAGTCAGAATCATGGCAACATTTTTTTAAGGTCCCAACGCACTATCATGTATAGTGAATTTTAATCTGTGGATATATATATATATATATATATATATATATATATATATATATATATGTGTGTGTGTGTGTGTGTGTGTGTGTATGTATGTATATTTTGCCTTGTTGAACTTTGTATATGCTACTTATATGCAAATGGTTGCTTTTCCAATGCACTTTTTGCATCTTTCTTGGAGATTCCTATGATGAAGTGTCAGTCCTTGATGTGACCTTTGACACCTTACTTAACCACTCTATGCCTAAATTTCCTCAGATTAAAACTGAGGATGTTAAGCTGCAGGAGGATATATAATGATTAAGAAAAAGATGAAATCAGTTTTAGCATGGAGGTAAGTAGATGATTTAGGAAACTGTTGAAGGTTTGAATTAGCACTATGCAGAATAGAAGAGGCAACTGGCTAGAGAAATACAGTGTGATTACTTTGAGGGCCCTCTGTGAATGTCTGTTTCCTGACAAAGCTTACAGTTGCAGCCAACAACACAAACATGGAATGAAAATTTTACAAGTTTAGAACGATATAGGCTTGAGATTAAAAGTAATCATGTAAATAATAAGAGAGTTGTGAGATGGAGACAAAAGCAAATGATAAATGCTGATAGAGAGTAATAAGAAAGATAATTACAAAAATATAAAACATAGGTTGTTGTTCAATGAAACTACTCCGTTTCTCTCCTAACATTTGGAAAATTAAATTGGAAGATATGAAAGTATGATTTAAATCAAAGGTTTTTATATAAAATATTGCTGAAAGGAGTTTTATTTCATCTTACATTTCTCCTATATATTGAATTAATTTTTTTCTTATAGATAAACCCACCAGCCACTCCTCGGAAGGAAGGTTGGGCAATCCTACTTCCGTAGTGATACTGCCTCGGAAACCCAAGGAGGGGTCGCTATGAGTCGGGGCCGACTCGACGGCACATAACAACAACAAAGATAAAGGTCCATATAGATAGTATTTAATAATGAGTTAAATGGAGAAACAATAAATTAGGATTCTGGACTTGTAGCTTTATTAAACATATAGAACAAAATGCAATAACATTTTTTTTTTCCTTGAAAAAATATAATACATGAAGAATAAGGCTAGAAACATATTGAAAAAATATCTGCAGTTACATGGACAGATGAAAATATGTAATAGATTTGAATGAATTTTAGTGTATATAAACATAAAATTTATCAATCATAGTCATAATAGTGAGTTGGTCCCTTGGGAAAAGTTAATAGGCTCTTGATGCAGAGTACTGTTGATGAGTCACTGTCTCCATTTAAGCTGAGAATTTTATTTTTCTTTCTGTTTAATGAAAATGTCAGCAAACTAGAAATTGACCTCAGCATACAAAAGCATATCACTGGAGGTGAAACCTCAACTCTTTTATTTAAATTTGTAATTATGTCTAAGCATCCAGAGACAAGAACACGAGTAGAGTAAGGGGCAAACTCATCATTATCACGTGTGACCTTCTCCAGCAGTAAGGAACCTTAAAATTAATTATGGAATCAAGATATTATTGTCAAAGTTGGTTGTTCATAGCACAATGAAAATAAAAATTGCAGAGGAGATGGCTGTAAAATTAAAGGGGAAAATAGAAAGAAAATAAAAACTGTACCCTTTCTCCTTTCATCTCCCTAGATGAAAATAGAAAGGAGAAAAGATAAGTCAATCTTTGGATTTAAATGGCCTGCATCATCTTTAACATTTCAGAGCCAATACACATTTTAAAGTATCAAGACTTCAAATAAAGTACTAGTATAGTAAGGTTTGCAGAACTCAATGGGGAGCGATGCTCATTCTATAAATGTTAAATCCCTCATTCATGAAACTTATATTCCTCAAGTTTAAGCTCCATCAGTTTAAAAAAAAATAGCCTTTGTGCAAATTTTTGGAAATAGAGAGTTGATTAAGGCACAATTTTTTTATTTTTTGGAAGTAGTTATAGCTCCTAGTGGAAAAAAATGACAGACAACACAATCACACTCAATAAAGGTGTTAAAAGCCAGACACTTTGCCACCAAGTCAGTTTTGACTTGTAACATCTGATGTGTTACAGAGTAGAATTGCTCTATAAGGGTTCCTTGGCTGTATTACCAAGAGAAACAGATCATCAAGCCTTTTCTTCAAGGCATTTTTGGGTGAGTTGTAACTGACAACTTTTAGATTAACACACAGACACATACACACACACAAACACACAACTCACTACCATAGAGTCAAATCTGACTCATAGCAACCCATCCTTGGGTTTCTGAGGTCGCATCACTATGGAAATAGATCACCCAATCTTCCTTCCAAGGAGTGGCTGGTGGGTTGGAACCTCTAGCCTTCTGGCTAGCAGTCAAATGCCTTAGGCACTATGCTACTGAGTGCAAATCATTTGCACCACTTAAGGACCTTAACAAAGAGTTAGGAGGACTTTTTATGGAGAATGGTATTTACTGTGTTAAAAATAAGTTTTTAATATTCAATAATTCAGTATTTGATAATTCTATTTGATACAGATTTTTATGACAGTTTTTATTGCCAATCTCCTCAAATTGTGTGTTTCTAGCAGTATGTATGGGTACTTTCTTTTTAGTTTAGATATGGGTTGCTCTAATAATTAATTATGCTGAACAAAATTTGAATTGGCTATTCATTTGGATATATTTTTATTTAAAGTGTTTTTTTTATGTAATAACTAATCAAACTGTACAGTGATGGTTTCCATAGATGGTTAAATTTTTTTAATAAAAAAAAAAGGAAAATTGCTTGAAGGAAAAAAAATGTTACTTCCCATCTCAGTTGTTTTCCTTTTTAGAATCTGGTTTCTCCATTCCTGGGTCCCTGAGAACCTATATAAAATGACTAATCAAATATGCTTTAAATTTTGTTTTGTTTGCTTATTTGTTAATTTTATTTAGCCTAAGGTGATGCTACAGAAGCATTCATCCTTTATGATCTTCCTAATCTGAAGTGTTTCCTCATTTTTGTTATCTAATTTTTAATATCTAACCCAAGGAGGGGTCACTATGAGTAGGGGCCAACTCGACAGCACATAACAACAACAACAACAACAATAGTTATGTTTTAACTGCATTTTTTTTACTTCGATGTATTTTATTTTAAAAATATCTATGTATTTCTGTCCCTTCCAGTTATTCTATTTCTCTACATAAACTCATATATTTGATGTCTCAACTCCAATATCACGTTATCATAGGTTCTTCCTTAGCACATCTTTTAAAAACAGCAAAGTAGAATAATTTTTGTCCACTTCTGTTGTTAGCTGCCATTAAGTCAGTTCCCACTCATGTTGTTGTCATTATATGTCATCAGGTGGGCTCTTACTCGTAAAGACCCCATGTACAACAGAACAAAATGCTGGCCCATCCTCCACCATCATCACAATCAATGATGCTTGACTGCATTGTTGCAGCCACTGGGTCAATCCGTCTCATTGAGGGTCTTTCCCTTTTTCACTGACCCTCTACGTTACTTAGCATGGTATCCTTCTCCAGGATTTGGCCATTCTGATAACATGACCAAAGCAGGAGAGAAGAAGTCTTGCCATTCTAACTTCTAAGGAGCATTCCAGTATAATCCATACAGAAGGCTGATCCTTCATGCTTTGTCCCCTTATACTCTTTTTGTTAATCCTAACATGTATCACCACAGATTTTTTTTTTTTTTTCACTCTTTTTTTCTCTCTCTATCCTTAATCTCCACTATATGGTTCAGTATTCGAAACTCCATCTGATTTCTTCTTTGTTGGGCCACCAGTCTACAGAGTAAGAACTCATAAGTATTTATTAAAAGTACAAAATGCAATTATAATTGAATGCAAACATATTTGGACATATTTTTTTTCCCCAAGTTGTAAATATAGTCCATGCTTTATGGAACTGCACAGTGATATTTTACAGACCCTGAGATTTTCTCTGAGGCAAGAAAAACCACATAATACTTCCAGGTTTGCCTAGTTTTTTTTGAGTCATTATGAAAGCCTTAAGACACGCTTATGTTGGAAGCAAGGAATATACATGCACTCCTTGAGCCCAAAATTACTTTTGCCAGGATCTGCAACTTTTGAAGACTTTCTTTCTGTCTCTCAGTATCCTTATACTATTCTCTGTTTCTTTGAATATACCCCACCGAAGTCCTAGGTCTCAAACCCAAACCAATGTCATATGTCCCAACTTATCTTCAGCTCAGGAGAGTCAAAATGCTTGGAATTGTGAGGGGAGAGAAGTAGAACTATGTTCATTTGTATCATTCCCAGAGTCCACTATTTGTTTTTAATCTTTTTTAAGAAAAAAAATCATCATGCTTAACAAAAATATTATTTTCTAGTCCAAAACCTGATACACTAGCCTAGAACTATACAATGGATGATTCAATCATATCAAATGACAATGTAGAGTGTTTTTATCAGGACATTTCAAACACTGTGAATTCTAGCAAGGTCATTTCTCTGTAGAGAACATCATTTGATGTTCTTAGAATGATCCTTTCTTCTACAGTCATTCTATTTATATCTCAATTATAGAAATTGTATTCTGAATGCTTATCATCTGTTTACACAAACAATAGTTCATTTATTCCTTATAGTAACAATCTTTCATCCATTGACAATGTTTATTAAATTATTCTATCAAAATCTTCATGTTTTTCTCCCTACCAAGATTTCTATTTTATTGCATATGTTCATTCACTTTAAGTCCCTGTTCAAGTAGATGATGTTTATTAAATTAAAATTCAATTCATATTAATTAAATTATATTTAATCTGAGGGAAAAGATTCAGGTTAAGGGACTCCTGGTTGTTGAATTATCAGACATAATCAATTTGAAAGCCCAATGTCAAATTTCACAATCCGAAAAGGACAATTAAAATCCATCTTGTTGGAAATCATTTAATTTCATAACGTGATTTAGAAAAATTCTCTTACATATTTCTGTTTATACACAGCAAATATTAGCACAGAAATCCACAGGTTTATTTAGATGAAAGAGTAAGTTATCATGTAAAGGATGACTTTAAAATACAAAGGTCTCAGGCCCCTACATGGCAGTGCCTTTAAGATAGCATAATACAGTCTTCAGTATTAATGAATTTGAATCTTTTTTTCTATTTTTAAACATGTTATTACTGCAAAGAATCCCAAAATGGATTAGAAGGTGTGCATTTTCTAGAGATATTTTCACTTACAATTCCAAACTTCCTTTGTATGGAAGATATGCTAAAAAAAGAAGAGGAAAGAAAGGAAATGGGAAGAGGGAAAAAGAAGGGAAATAACAAAAAGAAGGAAAGTGGAAAAGAAAAGAAAGAAAGAAGTACAGAAGGAAACAAGGAAGGCAAGAAGGAACAAAGGAACTAAGAGAGAAGGAGGGAGGAAGGCAGGGAGCAAGGGATGGAACCAGAGAGAGATGAAAGATGGGGAAATCTCTAAAAGACCACACCTAATAATGCAATCTCTTTTGTGATGTTTCTTGTTTGTTTTTTAATGTCTTGCTACTTTATTTCATTTCTAATATTAAGTGAACTGGATAATTTTGTTCTCATATTAAGAAATTGTAATATCAGCATACCCAGCAAATAAAGACATGAAGCATTATTTTTTTTTTAAATCAGGAGATCCTTTAATTTATAGTTAATATGCTTTTTAAATTTAACATAATTGTTACATTTTTTATTAGATATTTTAAATGCATCCTACTTTCAGCAGAAAGTACCTAAGATGAAAGGAATAATTTTGATATTAATAAAATATTTTATTAGTTCCATGGACATTGTTATTATTTTTTAATGAAAGTTTTTATACTCCATATGCTTGATAACAGAGTAATAAATGTGTTTAGTTGTTTATTTGAGATTTTTAATTTAGGAATTAGTTTTAAAATTATATTGTCCTAACAAGGTAACAATAATATTGATATTTACTAACTATGAAAACTAATTGTTGAATTCATTTAATGCCTCTGGAGATTTTTAGGTATTCAGAAAAGCTCACATTTCTGCTAATAAGGTTCAGATTTATTTTGAAGTTCTAATGACTTAAAAACAACACATTGATAATAGGCTATAGAAACATAATGAATTTTATGATAATCACATATAAGAATGTATTTCCCAAATGAAATCATTTTAATTTGAATCATATTATATATTATTGTCTTCAACATGAATGTGTCTATACTCCACCAGTTTCATCTGTGTAAAGGCATAAACAAAAACAATTTCAAGATATGTTTCATCATTATTCCCTTCTGAAGCTCCTATAAAATTATGTTCAAATGTTGAAAACTCAGAACAAATGCAATTTATATTTTCAAGCCATTTTCTATCAATTTGTGTTGCAGTACTTGTTCCTCATCCTGAAAAAAGATAGAATATTCTTCAAAAGTCTGCTATTCTAAGATTGAAATGTAATTTTATAAAATTATCTTCGAAAGTGCAATTTGAAAATATTCTATAATTTTATATTTATTAATCAATTATGTTCAAATTATGTTCACATTTGTTGTTATGATAACCATAAACAAATATGCATTTTTATAAAATTCAATTATAATATAAAATTAAATGTATCCAAATACACTAATTAATCTATTAGTAATCATTACAGTGTACATTATAAGAGACTAGACTCTGAGTTTTTATATTATAAATAAATAAATAAATAAATATAAACTCTGGTTAAAACTAAACACAGACATGTTGGAATAAAAAACGAAGCAATAGGTGAGATTTAAATTTAACTTCATATTTCTATTTATGATCTAAATTGTGATTTGGTTTTCAAAAATCAAAGATATTAGCAAGTCTGTGTTAAATCAATGCTTCTATTAAAAAAACATATATAGATTAATGACTAAAGATTTTCATTAATATAACACATGTTAACTCCTTTGAAAGTTTTATTATCACTCTAACACCAAGTCATTTAAAGAATCTTAAACTTCAGCACAGAAGTGAACTAGTTAGTTTTGCTTTTTTGAAGTCTAATTGCCTTTACTATTATTAAGAGTACTAATATTATTAAATTTTATTTAATCATCAAAAAGTGTGAGGCAGCACTTTAAAAATATAATAGTTACTAATTATTTTGAATATTAAGAATTCATAAACATTTTAACAAAACAGGGTGAGTTCAAAATGGCAATCTTTTGCTTAGTAGTAAATGCAAACTGTTTAAGGCACCTAGGAACTTTGTAAAAATATGGGATAAATATTAAATTTCACAACAAAAGAACATTTTATCATAAACTCATTTCATGGCACATTCCTGAACTAATCTTTATTTATATGGTGACACCTGAAATAGCACTATTGCATTTTATTATTCCTTAAAATAAATGATAGATATTTTCATGATAAAAAGTGTAAAAGGTGTCGGGTGGGGGAATATATCAACAAGTAAGTCAGCTGAATTGTTATTTTAAATAGCCTCCTTTTAAATCGTATCATTTTATTTTGGAAACATCAATTGTAAATAATCCCGGATGATTATTTACTCAGAGATCCATATACACATATGCCTCACTTGTCCATTATCTGTTTATCTGATATTTCCCATTTACAACATAAGTAAAAATCTACCGTCATTCTATTTTGTGCATTAATTAAATACGCTTGGAAGTAATAAACACCGAGATGTGAAATAAGAGTAATGTTGATTGTAATGATTAAGGTTATATGTCAACTTGGCAAGGCCATGATTCTCGCAGGTTTAGCAGTTATGTAATGATGTAATTTGTCAGTTATATGATGCAAAAATCCTCCATTTGTAATCTGATATGGTCATCATCGATTTTCACATAATGCCAATTTTCACATAACATCTTGGTCTTTGTCTACCTTAGTGAGGTTAGTTAAGTGAGGAGTGGGTACCTAGTAAGCAGCTGATATTTATTAGACAAGTTTTATATGCATACCAATTAACTAAAAAGAAAAACTAATCAAATTATAATAAAAACTAAATGTGATAAACAATGTTATGTTTCATATTTGCAATTTTTATCTGCACTTATTCACAGAACTATTGTGCCACACAGTTATTATTAATTTCTCAAATGATGCTTAAAGTTTAAAAGAAAATGCCATAAATTATGAGAGAAGTTAGAATCTAAAGCCAGGGACTTTAACATTTATATTTAACTTTGGACTTTAATGTTTATATTCTTACCAATGAATGCTGTTTTTCCTGTAGTTTATCTTCAATGATGTTTTCTTTCAGGGCAAAATATAAAGGGAATGAAAAAAAATAAATGTAAATTTCAAAACAATCCAAAATCTATTAAGAACTCTTTAAAATTAATTTTAAATCGCACATAAAACAAAATTTTAAAATTGTTAAAAGATATGAACAGTTACTTTGGTTGATGCAACTCTCTAAGATGTGTCTACATATCATGGATCATTTTTTTTTTTCTCTTCTAGATTATCATTTCAAACATATTTGTATTGTAAACAGCTTGAAGATAGAGAAAATATCTTGAATAGTGGGTAGATCTTTTTTTCCTGATAAGTATATTAACAATAATATATTTCTCCCAGAAAATGATAAGGTAGACTTGGCACCATCACCCTATGAATGATTGGGTCTTACCATACTGTGATAAAAGTCCTTTCGGTATACACCATCTATCTAGGTATGTTTCTGTATTTTCTCCAAGAAACTTGAGGGACACAAGCAACAAAAGCCATATGAAGCCCATATTGCCTGCTATGCCTTCAATTCTTTATCCCTGAGAGAGAAGTCTTCTGTCATCTGTCACTATCATTAACATATGTCAGGATAACTTATAAAGCATAGTGAAATATCAAAAAGTCACAGTTCTTCATATATATAACTGAAAAATCAAATCTCCATGACCAATATATACCT